>NC_046662.1:147008738-147022033 GCF_010883055.1 Belonocnema kinseyi
ACATAACGACTTCGTGAGGTTCTTCGCTTGGGGTGATTGCTAGAGAGATTGATCAGCAACCTGGGTCGGAGCAGTGTTGCGAAACGAACGTGTTATTTACTTTAAAAAAACGAGAATTCTGGATCAATGTGAAAAATCTCTATCCCTTCCACACACTACTCCTTTCCCCTGCCGAGTGAGTCACGCCTACCCCGAAAGGGAAATGGCTTAATGGTGTAATAATAATAATAATATTGATGTTGGGTTTGTTCAGCTTGAAAATTCTTTGTTAAAATACATTTCTAAAATTTTTGCATTTATTTAATGCACTTTTTATTCATACATAGTCAGTGAAAGTCAACTCCTCAAAAGTAGGACCGCACTGTTGTAAACATCCCGAGAATGGGCGCTTCGAAACAAAAAAATTAAACAGTTTTAGATTCAGTATGAATCCGTCAAACGGCTGAACTAGAATTTCTGATATACATGTTGCTGGAGTCATACTGAATCTAAAAGTGTTTAATGTTTTTGTTTCAGACTGCCCATTCTCGAGATTTTTACAACAGTACGGACCTACCTTATTTTTGAGCAGTTAACTTTGACTAACGTTTTTATGTATAAAACGTGCATATAATTAATAAAAAATTCTTTTTAATGTGTTTCAAGAGTGCATTTGTTAACTAATGATAAAAGTAATATTTTTTGTTTATAACATTTTCCAATGTTTAAACCATTTTTATTCATTTGAACAATTTTTTCATCTTATAAATCGTGGAATAAGTTAACTTAGAAATATTATTCTTGAAATTACTTTACATTATTTACATAAAACTGATATTTTGCATTTTGTAGGGCATTTCCGGACATAATAGAAGGGGTTGAGGGATACACAAATTAAAATTTATTGGGTGCAAATTATTCCATAAACATTCTTTAAGAGGCGACCAAACTTTAATTTACAAGTTAATAAAATTTACTTTTTTTTCAATTTTTCTAAAAAAGTAGCTTTTTACATTCTCATCATTTATGATTGAGAAAGTATTAGAACTATCGGAAATTTGACAGTACCGTTTTTCAACGGATCTCCAAATTTCGAGACCACCTGAATCCGGAAATAAGGTTTTTACGATGGCGTCTGTCTGTACGTCCGGCGGTCCGTAAACACGATAACTCTCGAAAAAATGAACGGATCAAATCTATCTTTGGCACAATTTTTTGAGGCCCTAAAAGAAGGAACAAGTTTGTTAACCAGCCATTTTTGATGAAAATTCAAAAAGTGAGCGCATTTTGAATATTTTTGAGACCACTTTTTTCTGAATTTGAAAATTCTATGTACGTAGATTTATAGTATTGAAATGAACAAACAATTTATCTTAATGACTTTTTTCGATTAAAAGAAAATTCTTAGAGTTATTGCATTTTCAAAATTTTGTAAAACAACCGAAATTCCAAATTTTAACCCAAACAACGCAAGACATGGAAAAATATCAAGAGAAGCAAAACATTGCTTTTGAAAATCCCTATAAGACTGTCATGACAAATTTTTGGATTTTCTTAGAAAATCCAAAATTCAAATTTTGATTGCCTAAAACATAATGAAAAATCAAAAAATTCTATTTTGGGGTCAAACTATGCAGGATACGAAAACAAGATGAATTAGCGAAAATTTATCCCCTAAAAAAATATACAAATTAATTAATAATCACTTCTTAATTAGAGGCGTACTTTTTGCTTTATTCGTGAAAAATAACATTGAAAATAAAAATATCAAATAAATAAAAAATTTGTGGAAAAACCCCTCAAGTTAAGAACAAAAGTTATTCAACTAAAATTTTACGCCTAAAATATATCTAAAAATTTGTTATGAATTACTTTTTGATAAGACGCGTAGTTTTGGTTTTAATCATTAAAATGACATTAGAAATAAAAATGACAAATTTGTGGAAAACAAAGAAAAGTACAAAAACAAGTTGATAGACAAAAATTGTTCGCCTAAAAAAGAGATACAAATTTTTCATAATTTATTATATTCTCATCATTTATGATTGATAAAGTATTAGAATTATCCTAAATTTGACACTACAAAATTTAGATTTCGAACCAAATGACGCAAAATACGAAAAAGTGTTAACAAGAAATATTAGATTTTGAAAAATCCTACAAATTTTTAGTTAACCATTTTTCAATAGGACTAGTCATTTTCTTTATATTTCTCGAAAGTAGTATGGGGAATATCGAAAATTAATATCTTAAGCCAATACAAAACGCAAAAAAATATCGAAAAAAATGAACGGATCAAATCCAACTTTTGCACAATTTTTTTTTTTTTGGTATAGAAGAAAGAACTAATTCGTTGAAAAACTATTCAGGATAGTAATTCAAAAAGTCAGATCTTTTTAAAAAAATTTTATAATTCTTTTTAGATTAAAAAATTCTATGTATGACTGTTGGTACGATACATATGAAAAATGATGCGCGAATCAAAATTGTGCTCCCAAAAAAGATTTACAAACTTATTATTATTACTCACTTTTTGATCTGATACGTAGTTTTATTTTTATTCATAAAAACAATAATAATAAACAATTAAATGTTTGGAAAAACAACACAAGCTACGAAAAAAATTCAACAAAATCTGTTTAACCAAAAATTGGTGTATATTTTGGAAATTAATTCTTTTAACCGAAATTTTAACTATTTTGTTAAAAATAGAATTGATTGGTTGCAAATTAAACATAAATATTCTCGAGTTTTTTATTTTTATTTAATATCTGGGTTGTTTCCGGAGAATCCGACCTCTGGGCTATCAATTATTGTGTGTATAATGCAGCGAGAGCTTTGGCCGATGACCATCAGACATCATATTGTTGAGAGAATACGGATACTATCTGACGCTAAGAGAAGTCTAGAGCGAAGGGAAAGGTGGGTCAGAGAAAATCAACAGTTTCTCTCTGACTCATCTCGACTCTGCCAAGACCCTTCAGTTACTGTCGAACACCCACCCAAACCAGAGGAGGTCGAAGTATTTTGGAGAGAAGTCTACGAAGTTCAGCATAGACTGGACGAAGACTCAGAAAATATAAAGATCTTCAAGGAGTTATGTGTTGCCCTCATAACACCTGATAAAGAATGCCCACCCATCACTACCGAGGAGGTGAAAAAAGTATTAGGAGGGATGAAGAACTATTCCGCACAGCGACCAGATTGTATCAAAACCTTCTGGTGGAAGAAGTTTTCTTCAACCCATCACCATTTGGCCCGTATTTTCACCTCATATTTAAAGTCGGAAGAGCCGATTCCAGAGTGGTTGGTGGAAGGGCAAACAATACTTCTGCCGAAAATAGGCAACTTAGCTGACCCGAAGAATTACAGGCCAATAACTTGTCTGAACACGCTTTATAAGATATTCACAGCTATCCTAAACGATAGGATTGTTCGGGCAATTGAACCTGTGTGGCAAGAAATGTATGAACAACGAGGCTCAAAGAAAGGCGTAGCCGGATGTCGGGAGAACCTGCTTATCGATAGATGTGTCTGCAAGTATACAGCATTCTACCAGCGTAACCTATCGATGGCCTGGATTGATTATCGGAAAGCTTTCGATTCGACATCCCATAGACTTATCATCTGTCTTTCGGAAATCTTAAAGGTTTATCCGCAAATAGCTGGGTGCATAGAGAGATTGATGCCGCCTTGGAAAACCAGATTTACTATCTCATCTGGCAAAAATCGTGTGACAACTAATAAGGTCACGTTTCAAAGAGGTGTCTTTCAGGGCGACACCATGAGCCCACTCCTCTTTTGCCTTACATTATTGCCACTATCTCTCTAGCATTTCGCCATTCCGACGGCTACTTGTGCGGCAAACCTGCAGATCGAAAGTACAAGGTCACTCATGTATTTTACATGGACGATCTTAAGATCTATGCTAAAAACAGAGAACAACTGCATCTAGCTATGGAGATTGTCGAACGATATACTAAGGAAATTGGAATGGAATTTGGGGTAGACAAATGCGTCAAGGTTTCTTTGAAGCGAGGAAAACTTAATGGAATTCCTGAAGATCCTGAGCTCGTTGATAGAAGCGCCATATGACACCTTTGCGCTGGAGAGACTTATGCATACCTAGGCGTGCCACAGAGCCGCATTCAAGATGTGACATCTATAAAGGATACCTTCCGAAGTAGATACAAACGTCTCATCCGACAGATTTGGTCTTCCGAACTGTGGACGAGGAACAAAGTATCTGCAACGAACATGCTTGGCGTCCCGGTACAACTCTATTCATTTGGAGTAGTTCCATGGACGAAGAACGAGCTCAGATCTCTTGATATCGGGACAAGAAAGGTTATGCACATGGACAAAAGCATGCATCTTAAGTCTTACGTTCCGCGACTGTACATCTCACGCCGTCAAGGGAGTCGCGGAATATTGAGTCTTGAATGTCTTCACAACAGGATTATTCTGAGTACAGCACATAGAGTTGCAAATGGAAGAGACCCTCTTTTTAAATTGTTCAGGAATCACGAAGAAGTGGGCAAAGGAGCGTTTCTGTACAAAGCAGCGGAGGAGGCTGCTGAAGCACTCGGGCATGACTTCAGTATTAGGGGTGAGCAAAATGCATCAAATCTTATCTATCTCGAGTGCTCACTCCTGAAAGCCCGGATGAGGAAAGCACAAGAGAAAAACTTTCGTGAACAGCTCCTCGATAAGAGGATGTACGGTATCTTCCACAGAAATGTGAAGGATCAGTCAATGTCTTGTAGCTAACGTTTGCTTTCCTTAAATCGCCCGAATTGAAGTCTGGTACGAAGGGTTTCATTTTTGCATGCCAAGACGGTGTAATTTCCACCTTAACATACCGTCGCCACATTTTGAGCCAAGACATTCCCGAAGATAGCTGCAGGGCGTGCCATGCACACCCCGAGCATTTAGCTCACATACTATCTAGTTGTCCAACTCACGCGGGAATTGAGTCAATTGTCGAGAATGGGAAGTGCCGCATATACTGGAACTTTATATTCTCGACAATTGTTTCTGTTGCTCACTCGAGGCCTGACATGGTTCTTCTGGACTTCGAGAAGCGAACCATGTTTGTTATCGAATTTTCGGCACCACCTGACAACAACATCATAACCAAGGGGAATGAAAAGAAAGACAGGTATCGGGACCGTATAAGGGAGTTGCAATGATTGTACCCGAAATATTCTGTTAAACTAATCGTCCTTATCATCGGCGCTCTTGGAGGTGCTAAGCTTTCACTTGATAATGGCCTAAAAAGCATCCCTGCGTGTCAACAATATGCTAGAACACTTGCGGGAAAAATGCAGAAGGCGGTTGTCCTTGGGTCGCTCCGTGTTTTTAGGATGCACGAGGCTTTTGCTGGATCGTCGTATTGATTCCTTTACAGACTGTAACCACCTATCTCACGGTCGTGAGACGTGGTTGTGGCTGAAATTCTACCGCGATTTCGCTGGAAGCGGGTGCAATTTTCCAGTTTAGCACCCGCTCCTGGCGAAATCATGCGGTTGTCCTTATGACAAATTTTTAATTATATATGTTTGTCATAAGGACAACCGCAGAATTTCACCGGGAACGGGTGCTAATCTGCAAAATTGCACCCACTTCCAGCGAAATCGCGGTAAAATTTCAGCCACAACCACAGTCTGTAACGAAATCAATACTACGATCTAGCAAAAGCCTTGTGCACCCTAAGAACATGGAGCGACGCATGGACTACCGCCTTCTGCATTTTTCCCGCAAGTGTTTGAGCATATTGTTAACACGCAGGGATGCTTTTCAAGTCAAGAAGAACCATGTCAGGCCTCGAGTGTGCAACAGAAACAATTGTCGAGAATATAAAGTTCCAGTATATGCGGCACTTCCCATTCTCGGCAATTGACTCGATTTCCCTAGGACCATTTAGAGGAGCGATATTAAGGTTAATGCCGTAAGAGTGGCAGAGATGGTAATAAAGCACTCTTAGCGCCGCATTGCGCCTTTGAATGTAGGTCGTTCCCGCGTGAGTTGCACAACTAGGTAGTATGTGAGCTAAATGCTCGGAGTGTGCATGGCACGCCCTGCAGCTATCATCAGGAATGTCTTAGCTCAAAATGTGGCGACGGTATGTTGAGGTGGAAATGACACTGTTTTGGCATGCAAAAATGAAAACCTCCGTAGCAGACTTCAATCCGGGCGATTTAAGGAAAGCAAAGGTTAGCTCCCAAGACATTGACTGATCCTTCACATTTCTGTGAAAGATACCGTGCATCGTCTTATCAAGGATCTGTTCACGAAAGTTTTTTTCATGTGCTTTCTTAATCAAGCTTTCAGGAGTGAGTACTCAAGATAGATAAGATCTGATGCATTTTGCTCACCCCTAATACTGAAGTTAAGTCCGACCACCTTGACCGCATGAGATCTGCAGTCGCGCAACGGAAGACTTAAGATGCATGCTTTTGTTCATGTGCATAACCTTTCTTGTCCCGATATCAAGGGATCTGAGCTCGTTCTTCGTCTATGGAACTACTCCAAAAGAATGGAGTACTACCGGGACGGCAAGTATGTTCGTTGCAGATACTTTGTTCCTCGCCGATAGTTCGTAAGAACAAACCTGCCGGATGAGACGTTTGTATCTGCTTCAGAGCGTATCCTTTATAAATGTCACATCCTGAATCCGGCTCTGTGGCACGCCCAGGTATGTATAAATCTCTCCAGCGCAAAGGTGTCGTATAGCACTTCTATCAACTAACTCAGGATCTTCACGGATGCCATTAAGTTTTCCTCACTTCAAATAAACCTTGGCGCATTTGTCTAACCCAAATTCCATTCCAATTTCCTTAGTATATCTTTCGACAATCCCTAGAGCTAGATATAGTTGCTCTTTGTTTTTAGCATAGATTTTAAGATCTTCCGAATAAAATACATGAGTGACCTTGTACTTTTGATCTGCAGGTCGGTCGCACAAGACCACGTCGGAATGGCGAAGTGCTAGAGATAGTGGCAATAATGTAAGGCAAAAGAGGAGTGGGTTCATGGCGGCATCAATCTCTCTATGCACCTAACTATTTGCGAATGAACCTTTAAGATTTCCAAGAGCAGATGGTAAATCTATGGAAAGTCGAATCGTAAGCTTTCCGATAATCAATCCAGGACATTGATGGGTCACGCTGGTAGAATTCTGCATCTTTGTAGACAAATCTATCGACAAGCAGGTTCCCCCGATATCCTGCCACGCCTTTCTTTGAGCCACGTTGTTCATACATTCCTTGCCACAGAGGTTCATTAGCCCCAACAATCCTATCATTAAGGTAGCTATAAATATCTTATACAGTGTGTTCAGACAACTGATTGGCCTGTAATTCTTCAGGTCAGCTAAGTTGCTTATTTTCGGCAGGAGTATTGTGCGCCTTTCCACCAACCACTCCGGAATTGGCTCTTCCGCCTTTAAATATGAGGGGAAAATACGGGCCAAATACTGATGAGCTGAAGGAAACTTCTTCCACCAGAAGGTTTTGATACGATCTAGTCCCGGTGCGGGATAGTTGTTCATTTCTCTTAATACCTTTTTCACCTCCTCGGTAGTGATGGGTTAGCATTCTTTAGCAGGTGTTATGAGGGCATCACAAAGCTCCTTGAAGCTATTTATATTTTCTGAGTCTTCGTCCAGTCTATGCTGCATTTCGTAGGCTTCTCTCCAAAATACTTCGACCTCCTCTGGTTTGGGTGGGTGTTCGACAGTAACTGGAAGGTCTTGAAACAGTCGAGATGGGTCACAGAGAAACTGTCGATTTCGTCTCACCCACTTCTCCCTCCGCTCTCGACTTCTCTTAGCTCAGATAGTATCCGTATTCTCTCAACAAGATGCTGCCTGAAGGTCAGCAGCTTTGACTTGTTAAGTGTGAGATAACGGGAGCGGAGTTCACGCGCGAACTT
Organism: Belonocnema kinseyi; assembly: GCF_010883055.1. Lineage (NCBI taxonomy): Eukaryota > Metazoa > Arthropoda > Insecta > Hymenoptera > Cynipidae > Belonocnema > Belonocnema kinseyi. The sequence continues at coordinate 147,016,653 of NC_046662.1, forward strand.
TTGAACCTTGGCGGTGAAATTTCTGCCAGATGTAATGTAGTCAATCACACACTGAATGCGGGACGCGTACTGTCTTGTCCGGCCTATCTTAATGGCAAGTTTATGCATTCGTCTCTTGGTCTTATGATCAACTGTTGGTTTTTATACGGTTCGCATCGGCCAAAGCTCTCGCTGCATTATCTACACAATAATTGATAGCCGAGAGGTCGGATTGTCCGAAAAAATGTCCACGAAGCTCGTCATCTATTTCAGCCAGATCAATAGGCTTGAGAGAAACCTTGGTGTCGATGTTTCTCCAGGTCATAAAGCATCGCCCTTTCTCTATTGGTTGCCTGCCCGCGATTGGTCTTATTGTCACCTCTCTTTCTCTGTTGCCGGATTGTTCTAGCTGTGGTAGAGTAGGCGTTCCTATTACATAGCCCCTTTTTCAGAGTGGTTTCGCATGGTTTCGCAGACGTTGCTGCGAAAAGTGTGATGGCTCCGGGTGCTTCTCGCACCACAGAGCATGCAGCCGTGCAATGAACCCCGTTCAGAGGCCACACTCGCATCGTAGCGCTCTAGCAAGTCATGTTTCAGTCGTTCCGTCCACATAAAGGTAGCGAGATCCCGCCGATCCATCGCATTGAATCTATTTTCATTGACTCCGCCAGCTCTAGAGTGGTCGGCATTGTTGACCTACGCATTGTCGGGAGTCCTGCGCGTTCTGTTGTTTTGAACCGCACTTACTGCAACTCTGTTCGGTTTTGTCATTGTTGTTACCACGAGAAGCTAGGAAAAGTGGTCCGTCCATCCTTGCAGAGCTCCGCAGGCAAGGATAAAGCTGCGTACTCTGAGATGTCGCCCAGTATCCCAGAGTCACCGTTCTGCACACCTCACCCAGGTGACATCCAGCTTTCGGCACCTTTTTCACACTTCTGCTGGGGGTTAATTCCATCGGGACCACCCCTGGACAATTGTCCGCGACTGCCTATTTATTTTTGTAACCATATTCAGCAGAAACTTTCAATACAGGGACCCTCTATCCGCAACCTGAGGACGCGTATGGTGGCTTTGTCATAGGCCCTTCGGTTTCATTGTAGAGGAATCAAAACCGATATATATATATATATATATTATAACTCGCTTTTTGTTAGCTATTTTTATTTTATGCAAATTTTATTGAATTTACAGTTAATTACATCCAGATATTGTCCGAAGGGTGTTAGTCCGTTTTTTCCATAAGAAATATCAAAAGTTTAATTTAAATTATTTAAATTCATTTGAAAGGGTTACTCAAATTATTGCTCCGCAGCCCTAGCAGAGTGGCAGGGTAAGTAGACACGCCCAAAGAGAAAAAGTTAAGAAGTCAGATGATAAATATACTAATAGTGGGCCTTTGCCGCACTTAATGTAGCCTGACTATGGCCCGTGCAAAAATCGAGGAAAGAAAGATTTTTCAGTTTTATTCCCTTGTGTCGCAGGAATCAATGGTCAATGCAAGTAAAGATTGACTTTGCCTATTCACATCAGTGACAGATAAACATAAAAACACTGCACTGACAAGCTAAGGTGAGTAGAATTTTCGAGCCGCGTAAAAACCCTGCTTTGTACGAACATTGTGTATTCAACGATTATTCAGATTATTGTTAAAATTGCCTTTTTGAGGTAAACAAATTTTACAAAGCACTAATTGTCAGATTGAAAGACACTTAGGAGAAATTAGATTTCTAGTTTAATGCGAGGAAAGTGCTTTGCCTTAAGTCTGCCAGAGGGCTTTGACCTTAAAGCGTGACGCGTATTACTCATTAAATTTTTATTAAATATTATTCGTCGAACTCTTACTCTCCAGGCGAATATTTTATCAAGTCTTTTTAAATTTTGATTTAATTTTAGTACAATAAGAGAAAGCAATATTCTCGGCTAGTATTGTAACTATTCCCATACAGCCGACTTATTCGATTCGTTATTATAACTTCATCTCCCCCAGTAACGTTTGCAAGGTAAATACTATAATTTTAATATTTTTGTGCGAAGTAACCAAATTCTTTAGAAGTTCAGTAAAAAAGCTCTAGCGATTTTAGTTGAAAGTTATGAACGTCTTGTTTCAGTAAGTCTGATCGTCAAGATGCAAAACTGTCAGCCAAATCTATGGAAGAGATTTTGAGAAAAACAAATTGACTGAAATAAGCTTTTTTCTATTAAATTAAATGTAAGAACTGAAACTTTAACAAGTCATTGTCTAAAATCTGTCCATTTTTCTTTTAAATGTTTGTTCTGCAGGTTCGAAAATACAAGAAAGAATAGATTTAGAGTCCTTTATAAAAAGCCATTCACTGTAAGTTTAGTGCGAGTTCATTTAGGCCCCGTAAACGAAAGGAACTATGAAACTTACTTTCCAATAATTTCTTGCTAACTCGTCTTCCATTTCACCTAATGAATGTACTCATCAGAGATACCTCGAGTGACACGTATGAACGATTCTCTATCACAATTTTTACGTTGTCCAAACTTATCTCACAAGGATTTCAGACATTCTTGAGACGAAACGCCATCTGACTTTTTTATCGTTTTCTTACGATCAAGCCTACTACCCTCCGCCAACTCGTATTGGCGAATGAATTTGAGTTTTCGAGCTTTATTAATACAGTATGTGGCCGTACGGACGCAGAGCGGATATCTTTGTACTTGAAGATCTCTACGCTCTTCAGTTCATAAAAGCATTTTATATTCCATGAAAAACCACTGTGAAACACATTATGAGGATTTAATACTTTATTATTTTTCAGTAACGGATAGTTATTAAAAAATATTTTAGATTGCTATCCATGATTAAACTCACATTCCCATACCATTAATGGTTTCTCTGATATTACTAAGCTTTCTATCCCTGTCAATGCGATAACAGATCTTGCAACCATGCCAGAAATAACTATGAAATTCCAATACGCGACGAGTTCTAGTAGATTTATCTTAAAAAAAGCTCCCAATGCTAGTCCTTTTTGAAGACAAGGCTCTTTGAGCTCTACCACCTTGGCGGTTAATTATATTAAGCTTTCGCTTAATAAAATAAAAATGAATTGGTGAAAGAGGTCCGCAGTAATGTCTATTTTCCGGAGTATTAAAGAGAGTAAAGGGACTTCCGACAAAATGCGTCACTATTATCACACCGAAGTTTATCAAAACTATTTCTTCTCCTAAAATCTGCCATATACGTTCCGTTTGCACAAAGTAGGGTTTCGACTAGTTGAGTAGTTTACCCGACGCAGAAGGATTGCACACATTTCGGATGTCGGATCACTACAACAACGCGTTTTTATTAGTTAACGTCCCAAATACCCTTCCTTTTCCGATTTCCCTCTTTGGAACTAAGCCTTCAGGGAGACAATATACGGCGCGTCACGTGTAGGGAATCCCAGAGGGAGCAAGGAAAAATCAAGTGTTCCCTTATTCCAATCGGACTCCTTACATAGCAAGGCAAGGGAGCTAGTCGACGAATGCTTTTGAGTCAGGGCACTAATCATCCGTGACCGTCAAATGTCTGAGTTGGCTTGAAATACTGATGTTGATAAGATGTAGACTAAAAAATTTTTTAAACACGTGCCTTCGTGCACGGTTGCTATGCCGTTAAATTTTACTGTGTTAATTCGCAATATCAAATTGGGCAGCTTGTTGATAAATCTATGATTTTTGTGGGTAACTCAGTTTTCCTGGAAAAAATCTTGTTAGGTAAACAATTTATTTTTATCAATATTTAAAGTTTTTCTTATTGTATTTGCAGTTTCTCATAATTTGGGCCGATAATTGTAGTAATAACAAGTAGATGATTTTTGTCAGTTTATTAAGCTATGTTTTAACTGTTTTCATGATAATTAGTAATCGAATCGATCTTCCAACAATGTATCTAGAGTATCGATTTTTCTGACTGGAGGTTTTGATTGTTATTGATTGCCGCGATAACGATTAATGTTGCATCTATTCTAAATGTACTTCATAGATGGCTGAATTAAACTTAGAGATTATAGTTGAATAAGATTTTGATGTTCAATAACAAGTTCTGAGTCTTGCAATTATCCGGATGATTTGAAGGCTAGGAAGTTGCATACGTTTGTTGGTGGGGAAAGGAGGCTGACATGCGCCGCTGTTCACCCGCATTGTACTTGGTGTACGTGGTTACTATCTTACAATTCTAATGTTTTTAATTTCTTTCTCTGTCTCTCTCTCTTTCCTTAGTCTACCGGTATTATGTATTTCCATGGGATATGCAACCAAATTCTATACGGCCGTGCATACTATGAATTGTGTTCACGGTGGGGAGAAAAAATGTAAAATAATTTTTTGATTGCCTACCCTCACAGGACCTACCGTAACACTCTGATCGAGATAATGTTGTTACCCGATTAAATTGAATTTCGATATTTTTGTTGGCAATTATAATGATCATTCAAGTGTTTAAAGAAAAATTGCGTTTTAAAAGGTTTGGAATTATTAGCTATAAGGACATTTTTTTGTTTAAATTTAACAATCGGACGAAGCGTAAAGTCTACGACATCACGTGCGAAATTGTCACCAGAAAATAGAAATTCACGAATCATAACGTAGTGCTCGCTCGATTTCTTAATATGCTGTTCACCTATATGGGTTAAAGAAGTGTAAGAACACCTTAAAAATTCGTTATTCATTAGAAACGGTTTTTGTGGACGAATACGCTTTCCTTTTTTATGGTTATTAAAACAATTTTCACTTGAAAAGAGATGCAAGCATTGTTTACACTCGTGTCCTGTGGTGTACACTTTATACAGATTTTGTTACATTTCGGCTGCTACAATCATGCTTTACATCTTTGTGAGCAGCTATGATCTCAGAATATTTTTATAACCCTTATTACAATATGCTGAAATTTTTCGAGCTGAAGCTGCAATAGTCAAATTGAGACTCCGGATTCTATAACCACGCATAAAATTTGCCTGGCCGCTTCAGGCCGCTCGAGTTGGCCCCTGATGGCTTGAAAATCAGTTTTCGAAAATTCAACTTTTTAAGATATCACTTCATAGGAAATTTCATGGAGCATCTTTTTTCTCTCGACAAAAAAGTTGTATCTTTCACTGTTTCTGTAAAAAATCAAAAAAGCTTAATTTTTCAGACAAGAAAATTTACTAAATATTTTCACTTCAACTCGCTCCGAAAGACAAAGTTCTTAATATTTTAAGATGAAAATTTGAGTGCTTGTCCTTCAAACTGTTTTTAAGATAATGTGCTATTGAAAAATACCAAACAAATTTGATTTGAAAAAGACCAAACTAGAAGCGAAAGAAATGTTTATTAGGATAAAATGAAGTTTTTTGAAAAGTATTACCTTAATTGAGTGATTCGTTAACAAAATAGAATCATTCAATTAAGGTAAT
>NC_046662.1:147022133-147033137 GCF_010883055.1 Belonocnema kinseyi
TTTTCGAAAACTGATTTTCAAGCCATCAGGGGCCAACTCGAGCGGCCTGAAGCGGCCAGGCAAATTTTATGCGTGGTTATAGAATCCGGAGTCTCAATTCAAAATTGTCTCATAATGACAAGTGTTAAGATAAAAATCGACAATAGCAATTTATCCACTGATAAGATATTTAAAGAAATTATGAATGTAAAAGAAACCGCGCCCTTTCGATGGTATTTCTACAAATGTAGTACGTGTCAGCTCTCATGCTAATACAGACTAAAGGATGGAATCTTTTTGCTGCTAATATCATGCTATTTTGAATTTTCTCTCTCGTTGCTTAATGGACCGCGTTCAATCTAAATTTTACTTGAAAAAATAGCTCGTGGAGATATAGATTACATAGAATTTCAGTCGGCCACATATTCTCCCACCGGTATAAGAGGTCGTTATTTATTGCTTAGCCACTTTTTCGGCTTTGTAAAGCCCCTTATGTTAACCCAATAAATTTTGAAACGAATAAAGAAAACTTAAACGATCAGCAACACAATATTGCGTGTAGCTTTTCGTCGCTGGTCTTTTAAAAACTCGACCTTTCATTAAGACCTCTACGACTCATACACGACCATCTTTTTCAGGGAAGACATTAGTTATTTCACTTTCAGGCTACACGTTTCTTGCAAAGTTACAGTCTGCAATCAGGACTACATCTCTGATAGTCAGTGCTCGTTTCTCCTGGCCAGTCGTTGACTAATTCTCCATTTTCGTTACAAATTAAGGTCTGCGTCTGAGAATTTCCCTGTTACAGGGGCACCGGATGATGATCCGATAAGAATGTGATTCGGTATTATGCTTTCCTGATCTTGTTGATTCACAGACACATGAGTAGTGGGCGACTGTTAACTATATGTTCGACTTCAGTTGGATATTTGACCGAATCGGAAACGCCCATTGCTGCCTATATTTTTCCTTGTACCCTTAAAATTCCATATTTTAGAATCAGTGTGAGGTGATGTAAGCGAGAGTCTTTGGGTAGTGGCTAACTTTCGATGCGGGATTATATTTCGCGTCAGGCGGATTATTTGCCTGTGTTTTTTAACGTATCCTATAAACTCTTTCCTTTGTTCTTCCGGTGCGTTGAGATCTATGGGATTTTACAAATGAGGCCATCGAGACCTGTCGCTGAGCAAGAAATCAGGCCATTTCACCCATTTGTCCACGTTTTCTTTGGAAGTCGCTAGTTGTTTGTTCCTTGTTGCGTAGTCTGTTGGGTTCTGTTTTGATGGCACCCATCCTCACTCATCTGGATTAGTTAGTTTGTCAATTTCTCCTAATCAGTGTGCGATGAAAACTTGATAATTTCACTGGTCTGATTTAATCCAGGATAATATCGTACGGGAGTCGGTCAAAAAGGTTCACTTGTTCATCTTAAAATCATGCTCTTTTTTAGTTGTTTCAGCAAGTCTACTTTCTATCACTGCACCTTGGATCTCCATGTGTGAAACGGATAGGGGCTTTAATGGAGCTACTATAGCCTTCTCATTAATGAACCTAATTTCTGAGGCTTTATTCGAATTAAGGATTAGCCAGTATGCGACGGTAGAATATGCATCGACACTTGCATCGTAGAAAACATGCAGGTCCATACAAGTATGTGCATGAATAAAACATGCACGAGAAGTACTGTGATGCTAAAGTTCTATAAGTTGTTCAGTCTATTTTTTCCATTTGATAAATTTCTGGTGTCTCACTAGCTTATCCCTGCCAATGCCGCTACGCCAGATGTTTTGAAAATGCAGCTTTCCCGTTATTGTGGAGGAGAGGAGAAATCCCAAAGGATCGAAGATGGTTATTATCACCTGTAATACTTCACGCTTTTTGGTTGTTTGATATCTGAAGATATTTCTCTAGGAATTTTGTTAAAGCTTAAATCGAAAGTAAACGAATCTTTTGCGGGAATCCATTTAAGACCCAAGGTTCTCTCTTGTGTGGGATGGTCTAAGTCTAGGTTTATAGATTCTTTTGCCAGTACATCCTGTGGCAAAGAATACTGTACTTTCGGGTGGTTGCTTGTCTAGCCCGGTAGTATAAAACCTCCTTGAATGTGTATTTAAGAGATTTCCTTTTGTTGTTGGGTTGATCATATATAACGAGAAAGAATAGAGATAAATGAACAAATTTTTATAAAAGTTAAGTTCATGTTACGTGGATTGATTACAAATATGCAAGAATGCTTCGATTGCTCATTTTAGGGGTTGCAGTAAGACATGAAGTTGAGCATGTTGAAAAAATCAATGACCTTTTGCTTTTCTTTTTGCTGAATCTCATAGGGAAATTATGATATCGATACAAATTTTTTTCTTAAATTGTAGTAAATGTAATGCAGATTAAGGGAAAATTTTTAAGATATCATCAACCCCTAGATTAGGGGTTGAAATAAGGGAAAAGTGGCTAAAAATCAGAATATTCGCTGAAAAACATTGTAATGGGTTTTCGTGTGTGGTAAAAACGAGTCTAGTAACCATTTCATTAAAATACTTCACTTTATGATTGGGTTTTTGCTATTATTCTCTAATCTAGGGGTGCAAATCGGCAGCGAGAATCTGAAAATGCGAATTATTGCAGAATAGAATTGCAAATGGTTTTCGTGGAGGTTGAATGTCATTTCGGCAACCATTTCTGCATTATTCTCTACTGTGTAGATGGTTTCTCGTTCCCATCACTCTAGGGTACATTCGAAGAAGCTGTTTGGAAGACTTTATTACTATTAAAATGTTATTTAGAAAATGATTTCTTATAACTTGTTATTTTCTATTGATAATTATGTAATGTTTATTAAACTTTTATAATGAAAATTTGGTTTTGACACAACACACTTTCTTATTTTAACCATTTTTCTTCCATCAATATTCATTACTGCTATCTTCAGGCTCAGACCTCTGTCTGAAAATGCAATTCTTTTAGTTAAATAATTATATTCATTATGATAATTATTATTAAATATTTTTATCTTACCCTAACACCAAAAAGCGTTTAATCTCCTCAGGAATTGGTATTTTTTATGCATGTCCAGCCTTCTATCCAAATAAACCATTGATATAATCGGGTCAGACAGGTATATTGTCATGTTGGAAGTGTGCAGGATAGTGTTTTCTCCTCTGCTTTTTCTGGAATGTTCCCGAACTGTCTCTCTGTTAATTTTGTGCACACTTTCGAGAACATCTTTTGCATAAAACGCAATAGGCGTGGGAAACTGTCTCGCAATATCAGGACCGTGTTCTAAAAACGCATGCACAGTGTGGTTCCTGCGAGCTCATGGATATCTTATATAGTGGAGTTTGTAAGTTAAATTACTTCGGGTCTGTCAAGAAATTTTCGCGCAAGATTTCCATTGTTGGACGTTCCTTTGCCTTGTATTACTTGATCAACTCTTAGTTTAAAAGCATCATATAATTTATCTCTCACCTTATCGGCGTGCAACTCAACAGACTCTGAAATAATTATATTGCTTATTAATATTAATTAATATATAATTAAAAAAATATGTCATTAGAAAAGCTAAATTTTATGTTTTTGGTCACATCCCATATTTTTACTTATTTTTTATACGCAATATGAAGCAGATTGTCAAAAATTTTAATTTCGCAGTGTAAAAGGCCTAAACCATAGGATAGTGATCCTTTCTTTGGTGTGAAGTCTGCCTTTTTATTGTTGAAATTGTGGGATGTCACCAGACATATTGGGCATCTTTGAGTAGCTTTATTTCCTACAATTGCGTTCACATTTTTTCCATCGAAAACGGTTCTGTACACAAAAAGCGACTGATGTGGACTTCGGTCATCATTCTCCTCATAGTTACATTTCAGTTGAGGGTTTACAAATCCAGAGGCACCGACAAAGCCAGTCGTCACCGACAACTTGATGCTATTCACAACATTTTTTTGCCAGTCTGATGTAACAGCTTCGCATAATCTTTCAGCAGTCTTTTATAGCAACTGTTGCAGTGGAACGTAGACCTCTACCTTTTTTTTAAAATTATGAAAATTGAACTGAGAAACAAATTTTTTGATTAATATAGGCAATTCAAAATAAAATTTAAATACTTTAAGTGAAACAGCGATGTTTGAAAATTAATTAATTAAATCATTCTAATTTCGTGTACAGCATGCTGACAGTTACATCGAGTGCGTTTGATAAAGTCACATACACAAAAAGAGAAGATGCATCGAATGTATAAAACATTGAATCTTCTATTTAGAATTTTATAAATTACCTTGAAATTTATAGTTACTACGTTATTATTTTCATTGTCAAATACATAATTTTCTAATCTCTTCTTAAGAATATTTCAAGCTATTTCTAATACTTTAACGTTATTGTAGCGTTTATTATTTGACAGTTCCTCAGCACGTAACCTTATTATACTGCGAGAAGCTTGATGTATCACAGTACGTTTTCTACCAGCATTTTCTCTGATTCTAGGTTTTTTTCTAGGTTGTCCAGGTTTTTTGCGTTATTTATTCCTTGCACAACGCATTTTTGCTCTATCCTAACTCATTCGAGATTGTACTATTTGTTTTCATTTCATATTCTCAGATGTACCCAAAAACAACTGAGTTTCAAGAATAAACAACTTTCATTTCCAACGTTACTATTCTTAATAAATATATTTATTAATTTCATACAATTTTGAGATAGCTAATTATATTATTATTTTAATAATTTATTGATACAATATTGGTACGATCAATAAGTTATTTACAGAATAATATAATAAGAGACAAATCCAAGTATTTTTTATTATGATTTATTTAAAAATGCATAGATATTATAATATTGTATTAAAATATCTATATTTTTTGCATGCAAAGAAAGTCAGGAAACATAGATTATTGTTGCCACATATTTCTTAAAAATAGTGAAACCATACTTAATGGAGAATTATAAATAATCTGCTTGATTTATACTATATTCTCACACAATCTAAATTTCACTGAATAATAAATAATACTCGTTTTAAAAAACGTATTCTTTTAGAAAAATAGTTGGAATACGCGTTTTATCTTAAAGTTATACAATTAACAATGTAATGAGTACATATATTGAACTGTTAAGGTCAAATCGCGAAAAAATAAGTCCCCATAATACCTTCTTCGAATATTCCCTAGAGGGGAGAACCAGAAACCATCCACACAGTAGAGAATAATGTAGAAATGGTTGTCGAAATGATATTCAACCCCCACGAAGATGATTTGCAATTGTATTCTGCGATATTTTATGTTCTTAGATTCTCTCTTTTCATTTCCACCCCTAGACACGAGAATAATAGCGAAAAACCATCCATAAAGTGGAGGATTTTAAAGAAATGTTTAATGAAGTCGTTTTTATGACTCGCGAAAACCCTTTACAATGTGTTTTAGCGAATTTTCTTGTTTTTAGCCGTTTACCCCTTATTTCAACCCCTAATTCAAGGGTTGATACTATTCTAATTTTTTTTTCTTAATCTGCAGAACATTTACTTCAATTAAAAAAAAATTTTATCGATATCAGGATTTCCCTTTGAGATCCAGCAAAAAGAAAAGCAACAGGTCATCGATTTTTTAAACATGCTTAGGATCATCCCTTACTGCAACCCCTAAGATGAGCAATCTAAGGGTTCTTGCATATTTTCCTTCAATCTACGTAACATGAACTTTATTGAAAAAAATTTGTTCATTTATCTCTGTTCTTTTTTGTTGTATTAGATTTTAAATAAGAAAAATGCAATTTTACCTATAGTGCGCCGTTCAGCCTGGTCCTGTGTGCAATTTATCGTTGATACAAGTTCCATTTATACGACCCGCTGCATCAAATACTGAACGCCCTTTATCTGGCTTTTTTTAGGTTTACGACACCGAAATGTGGTATGTACTATGTTCGTAGGCTGTCATCTACTGGGTTCCTTAGTTTCTCCGATTAGCCGCTCTTACTTAAATTCTGCACTTGTTGACAGCATCTTTCTGCGTGAACAGGGACCTATTCCATCTTTCGCTCCAGTATTTATAACCTGTTTAGCGCGTTCTTCCGATTTTTTGGTAGGGATACGTTATCATCCTTCCACAGCAGTCCAACGAGAATGTACATATCGATTCGAGACTGAAATGTTCTTTGACGAGATTATGAAATTTGAAGTTGTCTGGATTTTTGCAATTTGGACCCTCGTTCTGATTAGGTTCATGCCCATTGAACATCATGACGCGATCACGTGCGTCTCAACTTTGTGGAGCGTGCATATTTCCGTGTAAGAGCCATCCCGGTTTTGTAAGCGACACTACGGGCTCATTTATAGATGATGCACGTACCTCCTCTGCTATCATTGATGGTCAATGATCTTGTCCGATTAGAATTTTTGGTTGAGCGTTCTCATAGAATTTGAGGTTTATATCCCTTAGGTGGTTTATTAATGGACTATACACATGTATAGTCGCAGTTTTTATAGCTTCTAATGACGTCCTGATATCTCGTTCGAAACTGTGAGAATTCCTGGAACTCTGTCTCGTTTGATTTTCGGGATTCAACTGGGTCGTGAGTGCGAATAGAGTGTCACTTCTCCATCGGAATAGAATAACAGCGTTTTGAATGTATGAACCGAACGTCGTAAATTATCCTCATTGTCGATTGACCCTACAGTTTCTGAACAAGTTTTGTAGAGTTCCTCATCTTTGAGCCTGAATAGTTGCCTGGCTAAACAACTGTCAACCAGTTCCAAATCAAGTTTTCCCTACTCCTGTGCCGTCCTTCCCTTAATCGTTATTCGTTCCTTTGCGGCCTAAAGCTCCAACTTCCTTTTTTGTTCTGATAAGCAACGAGCACTTACTGAGCTATGAATACGGTGGCTCACCTACCGTAAATTTACGTAAGAGAGTATGTAGGCGGGTTGCCGCTCTATGGAACCCGCACTCTTCTTCTGAATTCAATCTTCCTTGAGAAAGCATCGTTGAATTAGAAAGTTGTTGAGAGCCCGCAGTCTGCTCAGTAAATATATCTTATTGATTCTCTTTAGTTTCCATTCTGCTTTTCAGGATCCAAACTTTTACTTTAAACAATGAAACTGCACTACAAAATTAGCCGCATAAGTAATAGATTACACGGCCAAACCAATCACCTCAAGCGTTTATTTTTTAATACTTACACTCGCCATCGATCGCTTTCGGTAAGGTACTGAGTCGAGGGCTGAATCAACTCCGAGCAAATAAAGAAAAAAATAAAATATTCTAAAATATTGTGCAGTGATTAGAATAGATATAGGCTACGGAAGCTTGGACCACAAGCTCCTTTATGATTGACAGGTAGATCCCCACGCATCTGGTATTATATGTCCTTCGACTCATACCCTTTAAAAAACCAGAAAGGTTTAGAGTCGGGATTCGGATTGTCGGGATTTTCGAGAGATTTAATTTAATCAATTTAGTCAATTTAATTTAAATATATTTCAGTGTAGACAGCTTATAATCCAATTAAATTTTGAATAAACATTAATAAACCCAGAAGCAATTAGAACAGAATGTCGACGGACCTTACCATAAACAGACCTCACCGTATACAGATCTTAACGTGGACAGAAACTGACCTCTGAGTGGACGGGCTTCGAACAAACAAACCTTCACGTAGACTTCAACCAAAATTCCTGGGGGATTCTTCGATGTGGGGAGATCTCAACATGTACAATCGATCCTGATATCCCCTTCCCTTTCAAATGGTAGGTGATTCTTATCCCCCCCCACTCCTCTCCAGGTTGCCAATTGAAATATTAAAACACCAGCTTTGAATTTTGCGTCGGCCACAGGCCCAACCGAGCCGTAGAGGTTTATGACCACAATTGACTGTTATTTTAAAACTCTCATCTTCAATAAACTCGGGACATTCTGTGTGACTATAAAAATCAAATTATACAGGTCTCTGAAGTGACAATTGTATATGTAAAGAAAAGACAACGCCGTGTCATTTAGTTTGAAAGCATCCACGATGACTTTGATAAATATAAAATCAAAAGGGGTATAAGGTGTATATAACCCAAGATAGTGAAAATCTCTCCGCATGAAAAGGTATGTCAAACATCATTATGGAGTTTTCCCACTAGGTTTTGAAGAATTATTCACTAAAAAACTGTAAAAGAATAGGTAAAAGACACAGGTGAAGAGAAATATGAGCCAGATCGGGACTCAAGCCAAGCAAGCTGTCGACGTTTATACCCCCCAGTTTGGGAAACGAGAGAGGGAGCATTTTCTGAGCGCCGTCGAGGACATTGTCATCTGGCAGAAGTCCAAAAAGACGAGGACCCGCACCCCTATAACAGCTTTGACGTCTATGCCAAAAAAGATGATGAAGAAAGCAGGAAGTCCAGGGAGGGAGGTCAGGAAGAGAGAAATGGAAAGGACAATTGTCAAACGCGCTGAACATCCGTCAATGGGTCGGCAAACGGTGTCAAAATTATTTAGAGCTTCAGCACGTTTCGCATCAGTCATTGTAAAATCAAAGGTCCTACCTCTTCAATACTGGACATGTGCGCAGAGCGCTGCCTCTACCACCACATAAACAATCTAAAGAGAAAGAAGAGGACGAGACATTGAGAACAACTGCGGAAGGCAGGCACCTTCTAAGATATCTCGGAGGATTCCTACCTTTAGACCATCAATTTTTCAGTCTACAGTACTGCGAGAGCTTTGACTAATTCAAATCAAAGGCTAAAGCCGACGATGGATCAAAAGATAAAAAACGCATGCATCAACTGAACAAAAAGATTGTTTATGTGAAAAATCCACCCAAGCAAAAAAACGTAGAGATTTTTGGAGACAATTATACAAGATGCCAAAAACACTAGAGTTAAAAGAACATACGGATAATATCCTCCTCAAGGATTTTTGCCACAACCTTATCACATCTAAAGAGGAATGTCCATTAATCACTGCTAGAGAGATGAAAAAAGCTATACTCCTACCGAAAACAGCAACTTGTTCAACCCAGAGATTTAGAGGCCAATAACTTATTTGAACACAATGCATAAGATTTATACAGCGGTCCTAAGCAACAGAATTATTCGCAGAATTGAGCCTATGTGTAGCGAGAAGTGCTAAACAACGCAGTTCGAAAAAGGTGTAGCAGGATGCAGCAACCCATCAACGCGCTCTGTCAATAGCCTGGATTGACTACCGGAAAGCTTTTGATTCAACTTTTATAGACTTATCATCTGCCTGTTGGAAAGCTTGAAGGTTCATCCACATATAATAAGGTGCATACGGCTACACCGTAAGTCCTTTGCTTTTTTGCATGACACTTCTGCCTTTATCTCTCGCACTACGAAAGTCTGCAGGATACCTGTGCGGTGATACTAATCATCGCGAGCATATGCTAACGCATGTACTTTCTATGGATCATCTTGAAATCTACGTTTCTGGTGAAAGCAAATTTCAGTGTGTTCTAGATATCGCTAATCAGTACACAGGAGAGATTGATATGGACTTTGGATTGGATAAGTGTGCCAAAATTCATCTGAAGAAAGTAAAGATTATTAGCTTTCCCGAGGACCCTGAGCTTGTGGCGTCTGCGACTAACATGTTTGCATTCCAAGTTCTACCCTACTCGTTTGGGCTCGTTCTATGGACGAAGAACGAGCTCAAGGCCCTTAAAATCGCTACACGTAAGATCATGCATATTCATAAGAGTTTACACATCAATTCGTCTGTGCAGACCCTTGGCCTAAATTCTAACGTCACAATTGAGGGTTTTATTTTCGCGCGTCAGGACGTTCTAATTTTCACCTTAGTATATTGCGACAACATTTTATGTCAATAAGTTTCAGCGGTAGGTGCATAGCGTTTAGTGCACAAGCTGAGTACCTAGAGAACATACTATCTGGGTATCGAACCCAAGCTGGAACCACGTATCTTTACAGACATCGTTCTACAACTTTTCCAGAAACGAACTATATTCGTGATCGAATATTCCGCTCTGGCCTACTACAACATTACTGCTAAGGAAAAATACAAGGAGATGGACGTCATAAGGACAATCGCAGGATTTCGCCGGGAGCGGGTGTTAATCTGAAAAACTGCATCCGATTTCAGTGAAATCGCGGTAAAATTTCCGCCACAATCACGCCTCACGACCATGAGATAGGTGGTTATATTCTGTAAAGGAACCAATAAGACGATCCCGCAAAAGCCTCGTGCACCCTGACGATAAAGAGCGACCCAAGGACGACCGCCTTTTGCATTTTTCCCGCAAGTTTTTTAGTATATTGTTCACATGTCTTGTGGGATATCACATGTAGGGATAACATGTCAGGCCTCGAGTGTGCAACAGAAAGAACTGTCGAGAATAAAGAGTTCCAGTATATACGGCACTTCTCATTCTCGAAAATTGACTCGATTTCCCTAGGAACATTTAGAGAAGCGATATTAAGGTTAATGCCGTAAGAGTAACAGAGATGGTAATAAAGCACTATTAGTGCCGCATTGTGCCTCTGGATGTAGGTTGTTTCCGCACGAGCTGAACAACTAAATAGTATGTGTGCTAAATGCTCGGGGTGTGCATGGCACGCCCTGCAGCTGTCATTGGTCATTGACGTGCCAAAACGAAACACTCCGTCCGAGATCCCTACCCGGGTAATTTAAGGAATGCAAAAACTAGCTCACACGACATTGACTGATCCCCACATTTCTGTGGAAGATGCCGTGCATAAGTGCATAAGTGCATGAGTGAACTTGTACTTTCGATCTGCAGGTTTGCCGCAAAAGTACCCGTCGGAATGACGAAGTGCTAGAGATAGTGCCAATAATGTGAGGCAAAAGAGGAGTTGGCTCATTGTGTCACCCTGAAAGACACCTCTCTGAAAGGTGACCTTGTTAGTTGTTACACGATTTTTTTTCAGATGAGATAGTATATCTGGTTTTCCAAAGCGGTTTTCCATCGATAGGTCACGCTAGTAGTATGCTGCATCTTTGCAGACACATCTATCGATAACCAGGTTCTCCCGACAACCTGCTA
>NC_046662.1:147033237-147036282 GCF_010883055.1 Belonocnema kinseyi
AAGTTGTAGTTTATTAGAGACCGGTCTTCAGCCACGGATGAACTTACGCGGTAGACGACATAGCTGAAGATGACAGCTTCGTCATTAGATACTTTTTTAGAGCTAGCAACCTTCGTAAAATGTTAGAATGAACAGTTTTGATGGGCCAGATGAAGTGACCTCAGAAAAATAGCCTTTTGAATCCGGCACGAGATGGCAAGTCTGGATTTCGTTGAGTTAGCTGAGGAACGAAGCTTTCATACCACCAAGGCAGCCGATTAAGAGAATCACAAGATGAAATTTGTAGCCTTAGTACAGCCTGCACAGTTCGAAAACAAGAGCTTGGTATTTCGCCCGTTTTTCTTCCCCATTGCCATGATATTAGCACCGGCTGGTGTCTAGAGTTCAATCACGTAAATCAGCTTGGTCTTCAGATCTTGGAAGGCAATATGAGGCCTTGTAACACTAAATACGTTAAGTGATGCAGAATGAGAAATTCTAGTAGATATTAGGAAGATCATTCTCCAGAACGGACTTTTAGTTTACCCTGGGCATATGACAAGACGAGAATGAGCATCCAATGAAAACATGTCCAAGTTTTCCTGTCTCTTGCTTCGGCGCTCGGTAGTTGGTACCGCCTGCAGATACATTCATTATACGCTTCTGTTGAACCAATGTATCTATAATGATGTGTTAAAGAGCAAAAAGAAATTCCTCAGTGTCTATTCTTTTATTAAAAGCGAATGTTCTGCTTTCTGCACGCGACTTTTGAGCATCAAAGGTGTTAGTTTTGCTAGGCCATGTGTAGTATCTGAAATCAAAAGAGACACCAAGCTTCTCTGCGGCCCTATCTACCTACCTGCCCGATCTGCTCTATCTGCCTTATTAGATGTCAAAAGTTGAACAATATGAGTATCACAATCATCGTCCATGTATGAGGAATGTCCATAGAAGGTGATTTTAGCCACTATCATTATTTACACACAAAAAACTTTGGACAAGGTTTTCGGCCATCTCAGTCAGATCTACCTGTCCATTATGAAGAGTACCATCACCGGCTTGCATGATGTTGCCCCCAGTGGTAATATCAGGGGCACTCCGACGTCATTTTTCTCTTCGTTCCCTGCCTGCCTGGCATGGTAAACCTTGGCGGTAGCAATGCATAACTGCCATTTGGCAAAATCACTTAAGCTACTAAACATACAGACTTGCAACGTATTTTGTTATAGCGTAGATCTAGAGAAACGGTGCTTTTGAAACAGAACTTCAACTTTAACTTCGCCCCTTTAGTACCTCGACAATTATGTCAACTAGAAATGCTGCCTGGTCTAGATTTCTGTAGCTTAACGGAGTTTTAGTCTATTTATCTTAAATCAACAATGCCTCTACTATATACATACATTTTCTGTCGTTAGGCCCAAGTTACAACTCCTGCAAAAACTCCGAAGTGCCCTGTTTGAATACAAAACATTATGCTGAATACGAATATGCAAATAATAAATAGGGATCCTTATTCCAGAAAAAAAGCAAAGTTGGGTCTTATCTTATCATTTGCTCTCATGCTAATATTGGTAAATTAAAAAACGCAGTTATTGGAATAGTCTAACCTTAAGAGGTCGTTCACTATTTAAAACTTATATATTCCCTTGTTCCAGAAGAATGAATTGTGATATATCCAATGTAGATAACTCATGAAAAGCAGATTTAGTTAATTCAAAGCATTCAAATAATCTGTAAACAAGTCAGGTATAATATCTTTATGCACTCTAATGTGCTAAACGTGGTTTTAACCTAAGTATTCTTCCAGCTCATTACAGTTTGCCCCCAAACGCGGAAAATTCTCTAGAAAATTATCTTTGTGGGGTATGAATTAGCCCTTAATATTGAAATCGTCTGAAAACAGGTTAGAAACTGATATATTTATATATTTTAGTATGCTGAATACAAATCTTAAACTACTTTTCCTTCAGCGCCTTAAGGTTTTCACCTAAGGGCGGGAAGTTCCCTAGAAAAGCAGCTTTGTAGTGTATGAAATAATTTTCGATATTAAAAGCGTCTGGTAGCTGGTGATAGCATTATATGTTTATTTATTTCAGTAGGTGGAATACCAATCTGACAGTTAATTCTCCCAGCACCACCGAGTTTTCCGCTGAACGCGAAAATTTTACTTCAAGTTGCGCAGGCAAAAAAAGGAAATGGTGGACGTTGGAAATTAATAAAGACATGATTAGGGGTCACCTTCGGGCAACGTCACGAGGAAGATCCATCAGGGGCAAAAAATATCATTTCCGTGTGCTCTTCGTCCCAAGCTGGCTCACAAAGTGACCGAAAAACATCTTCTTTAGCACCATCGCACCCCGCTTTTGCGGTGGAAGAGGAGGTTCACATTCCCTGGCGCAACACGCTATGGACGAGCGGAAGCCGGAGCTGGGGGATCTAGCGAGACGAATGTGTCATGGTCGACAGCAAGCCTAACCGCTTGCCGCCTCGCCGCCAGAGCCTACCTCTGCTCCTGTTCTACTTATTGAAGAACTTAATGAAGAAAGCCTGCATCTCATGGTGTGGTTCACTGATGCCCTCTTAGAGTTTGGAAATCAAGAACTATCTATTAGAAATGTTTTGCCGAAAATTTAGAGTCAACAATGTACTTCTCTGGTAAGTTCGCTGTTTGAAACCGAAGATAATGCCTCTGCAACTAAATATGAGCTTGCTACTACGTGCAGACTCTTCCGTATTGCGCTGCGGTCGCGTTTGCCAGGATGATGAGCATGAATTTTGCACTCCGGGTTGCTAACAACTACGCTCCAGCAGAGATGTCAGAGCCTCTATGAAAGTTTTGAATTTAAGACGAGATTAGCAAACTAAGAGCCAAACTGAGACGGTTGTAGTAACTTCGAAAGGAAAAATGGTCTCAAAGACTGACTTATCATGTAGAGGAGATCCTTTCTCTACATAGCATTAGTTCAAGAAAGTCTACGAACCAGAAGGAAGTGATTGACTATCTTAAACAGAAACGCATGGTCCTATAAGCGCGACTGTAAATTCGCATAGGCCTTTCTTGGTAGA
>NC_046662.1:147036382-147040362 GCF_010883055.1 Belonocnema kinseyi
AATACTTATTTTACTTACTTGAATCATTCGACTTTTCCATTTTTTTAGGTTCAAGAATAATTATTTGACACTAAATAGTATTTTGGTTTATCACTGAGACACTAGTATGAGATTCCAGAGATTCGCCGGTGAACAAGTAGTACAAATAGAGAAAATATATACTAATAAAAAAAGTTCCTACTCAATCCCGACCTCTGCGCCACATTCACCGCAAACAAGCCAAAACTCTCGCACAAGAGTTTACTTAAATAAGTTTAATGTTATTTATTATTTCAAGTACTCATTTCACATACACACTTTTAGGGGTATATTTGCATTTTTTCTTTGGATCCACATCGAATAGACGTTTTTCTATGATATACCTCTGTGTGAGTGTAACATATATAGGCGATTGACTTTTAATTTTCTGGAAGCTAATACTCATAGGATATTTAATGTAAGTCGATGGTCCGTACGAAGACTAGCACCTTTCAGCGCTTGACGAACACAAACACCGGTCGACGCTCCTAGCGAAGTGTAGCGCGGTTCAAAATTCCTTAAAAAAGTGTAGCACTACTCCTGGAGCACTCGCGAAGTTAAGCACCACTCGCGGTTGTTCGCGAAGATTAGCACGACTCTCAAAACTCCAATGAAAATTAGCACCGTTCGTAGACAGTTTATTCAATGCTCATGAAGAAAATCACGCCCCGTAGAGCGCTGGCGAAAACTAACACCACTCGGAAAGCACTGGTGAAGCGTAACACCACAGGCAAAAACCTGACGAAAAGTAGCACGACAAGTGAAGCGCTGATAAAGAGTAGCATGACTCGCTATTGCTAATAAAATTAATTAATTCAAAATCATCTAATAAAGTATTATCAAAGTCTATTATCAATACCAATACTTTCAAATAACAGTCCGTACGTTATTTTAAAACTTTGTCAATTTGACGAGCATTTTATTTGAATAACAAAACATTAAAAGCCTTTTATTTAAAAAAGCCATAGTATTATTTGAACTTTTGTTGCAGCAAAAGTAAATTTTGCTGTTAAATTTAGTCTCTGACATACATCTTAAAGGTATATTTTTTCTACAAAATTTAGATTACATTAATTTACGTATAAAAAAACTCACAAACATCTGACCTACCTTTTTAGAAGTTTTAAAACCATCAAAAATGTTCTTATACTCATTTTGCCCTTTGTAAGTTATGCTAAGTTTTGCCAAAGCTTCTTAAGTAATGCTACTCTTTGTCAACTATGTATTAGTCGTGCTAGGCTTTATCATCGCTCGCTGAGTGGTTCACTTTTCATTAGCGTTAAAAGAGTTATGCTATGCTTCGTCATCGCTCGACGAGTGGTGTTACTTTTCGTCCGCGTTAGAGAGTTGTGCTACACTTTGTTACCACTCGGCGAGTTGTGCTTCTTTTCGACAGCCATCGGCAAGTACTGCTATATTCAGCTAGACTTTATGAACGGAGCTAGTTTTCGTTAGCCGGCTTGAGCCCTGTTAGAATTCGTAAATATTTTTGAACGGTGCTAGTCTTCTTACGGACCATCGAAGTATAGATAGATATCAAGATTTTCTACACGTCAGAGAAACTTGGTAAAATTTGATGATAAAAACAAATAACTTTTTGCTATAATATTCATGCTGAAATATTTTTTTTCTTCATGGAATAAATGTTCAGTTTGTTTTATTTTGTAAAGTATAAACAAATTTTTTTACTGTTTTTTATTCTATTTTTTTAATGTTGGTGTGCGCAGAAACGTTTTTCTGAAATTAAAAAATTATAAACGCATTTTTATTTTTAAATTTTTAGTAAAAGGTTAGAAAATACATATAAAATATTATAATCAATAGAAAAAGTGTTATTCTTTTGGTAAAAACTCACCCTTAAAAATAAATTTTGCTCTAAACATTTTTTCGAAACATTATGCTTAGTTTTTTATGTGTTATTCTCCGGATTTGTATTCGAATAAGCAGTTGTGCTTCCCACATTAGGTAAAATCCATCAACATAATTCTCGTTTAAAACTTTCTTCTAAATAGAAAAATAATCCTACAAACACTCTATAAACTTTGTACTGATGATGGGAAAATATTTTTATTAAAAAGTTTTAAACCATTGATGCTTAAAAATTTTGTTTAAATCAATTTTATTCTCAATAAGCTTGCAAATTGGTGTTATTAGAACATTTTTTCTGAAATAATTTTTACTGTAAATTTTCTCTATGCAGTGAAACAATAATGTTAGAGAAACTAGATCCAATTTTACGAGTGATGAGAAAAAATTAGTTTTTGTTTTAAGTTATTCTCTACACCATAATTTTGTTCTACATAGTTTCTCATTAGCTGGCTTCACTGACATTCAGACGATAGATAACCATTGCAACGCTTACTTTAAAGACGAACAAAACTAAATTTACTTCGAATCTTTCAATAGCTTTTATTGTTCATTTTTACATACACCAAGAATTATGAACTTTTAAAACCCCCCACCCTCGCCCCAAGCTGCGGTTTGCTCAATTAGTTTTCATTATTATTTCCCTTTTCCAATTTCAAAACGAAAAGTGCATTTTTAAAACAGACCCACCCCCACCCACCGAGTCGTAAAAAAGAAGGAGTTGGTGGCTGCTTATACGAATAAAAATCCGGAGAATAACCCAAAAAAAACTAAGCATAATGTTTCGAAAAAAATTTTTAGAGCAAAATTTATTTTTAAGGGTGAGTTTTTACCAAAAGAATAACACTTTTTCTATTGATTATAATATTTTATATGTATTTTCTAACATTTCTAACATTAATTCTATAAAGAAAAAAATATTTCAGCATGAATATTATATCAAAAAGTTATTTGTTTTCATTATAAAAGTTTACCAAGTTTCTCTAACGTGTAGAAAATCATGATATCTATCTATACTTACATAAAAATATCCTATGAGTATTCCCCGTAACAAGCGTTGAATTCAGAAAAATTAAGAATTGGTATTCCTATGAATACGCGATTTTCCCTCCGTTTAAAAATCCCCTAACGGGAACAGGAAAAGTGCAAATACTATTCCTCTCAATTGACTTGTAAAATTTAACGAAAGCATTTATTTAACCTATTTTTCATTATTAAACCTTTTTATAACTTATAAATTCGAAAAATATTCAAATTTATGTTTATTTATATTTTAATAATATATTTAAACGTCTTTAAAAATGCAACAAAGAAATATATGCAAATGTGTGAATTTAAATAATTTTAACAATAGAGAGGCAGAGTTGAATTGATGAAAATTAAAATTTTAGAATCTACATTCCGCATAAAGGAATGAAAACAATTTATCGCGCATATTTCTTGATCTTATTAGAAGGAATTTAATAATCTCAAAATATGACCACTTCTGAGGAATAAAAAATATCTCTGTGAGGTGGGTTACCGGTACAATTAGAAGGAATTAAATATATTGAAAACACGTTCTCTTTGGGAGAATAAAAAACTGTGTGACGGTCGCTATGGAAATAGAAGGGAATAAGTTTAGGAGGTATCTTATTCTTATTGTGGCATTTTAGACAGATAGAAAAATCGCACATTCAAAACAATAGAATAATCTTCACTTTTGTGCTGAAATCTGAAAATATTAATTTTTCTCTATTCTACGCTTATTACCGGGTTAGCTTCTAGAAAATTAAAAGTCAATAGCCTATATATGTTGCACTTACACAGAGGTATATCATGGCAAAAACATCTATTACATTAAACTTATTTAAGTAAACACTTGTGCGAGAGTTTTAGCTTGGTTGCGGTGAATGTGGCGCAGTGGTGGGGATTGAGTAGGAACTTTTTTATTAGTATATATTTTCTATATTTCTACTACTTGTTCACCAGCGAATCTCTGGAATCTCATACTGGTGTCTCAGTGATAAACCAAAATACTATTTAGTGTCAAATAATTATTCTTGAACCTAAAAAAATGGAAAAGTCGAATGATTCAAGTAAGTAAAATAAGTATT
>NC_046662.1:147040462-147041630 GCF_010883055.1 Belonocnema kinseyi
TGTCTCAGTGATAAACCAAAATACTATTTAGTGTCAAATAATTATTCTTGAACCTAAAAAAATGGAAAAGTCGAATGATTCAAGTAAGTAAAATAAGTATTGCCATAAATATAAAATGATCCACATGCCCAAGCGGCAGTATACTATTGTAGTCACGGGGTGGGAAACTCTCATAGAAACTACAGGTAACCAAACCTCGACTTCGGTTCATGGAGTTTCTGGATCATTCCTAGTAATGTTTCATTCGTTAAATTTAATTTCGCAGTTAATTTTCATTTCTTCAGATTCTCCCCACTAAAAATAGGCGATATCACAAGTTAGGATCATGAACGTCGTGAAAATACGTTACGTATCATCACTAATTCCAACACCAATGATGCAAGTGAATTGAGCATTGAGTGATCTAGAATTTCACTCCGTATTAATTATATTCACGGAATAGTACTTTGTACATATAATCGTCAGGGTTCTCCGACCTGATAACTTCATAAAGGCACGATTTTATTTTTATTTCAATGTTAATTAACTTGATTAAACTAACCTTGATCTCTAGGGGGATGAAGGGAGTGGGAGGGATTAGGTGACAATATTCTCCGATTCTCTGATCGCACTATTTCCCCAGTAAAAAAGCTTGATATTATTTTAAACGATGTTGGTTTCACTGGTTCAGCGATTTAGATAGCAGATTTAAACTAATATTATGTTGAAGATTGTACGTATTTTTGTCATAGTTAAGTTGTTTTCCGCGTATTAATAACAAACACTATTTGATACCATTCAACATGAAATTCCAATAGTGTTTTTATGAAAAAAAATAAAAATTACATGATATAATATAAGAATTTAGAAGAAAATGGTGAATACTGAACACTAATCTAAAAGTATCAAATAAGAACCTGACGAATCTGCAGAGAAACTTTTGAATGCTCTTTTCAATTAAACCAGTGAAATTGTCAATGGATTGATCAGTATTTTGAATTATTATTGTTGAACGAGGGGTTTGCCGTCCATGACTGGGTAAAGCAGTAAGTGACTCAACTAAAGAAGTGTTACTAAATATACCGGTTATGCCCAATGGTTGACTCGACCAATCATGCAGCGCTCCACACGCCAAAGACATGAACCTCCTGTCGTCTGGTACGCGAATGTTGCCGATATGGACTTGGCA
>NC_046662.1:147041730-147045168 GCF_010883055.1 Belonocnema kinseyi
ATGCCCAATGGTTGACTCGACCAATCATGCAGCGCTCCACACGCCAAAGACATGAACCTCCTGTCGTCTGGTACGCGAATGTTGCCGATATGGACTTGGCATTTCTCGAGTGAGAACGGCCATTATTGTGTACTGGTTTTTGTGTTAGAAATAGTTTAAGCATGGCTGCAATAGGCTGTAGATATAATATCTTTCGCTTGAAAGTGGGGTCACTTGATTTTTCTTAAAGCAACGCTATACATTGACGTAATGAGGGTTTGAAAGATAATTTTGGAAATTTTAGCACCAAAGTCTTGAATGATAAGTATTATGCCTAACTGGTACTGAGTAATCAGTGATCCGCGCTGATTAAACCAGTGACGGAATTCCACTGATGAGTAAACCAGTCAAATGTCACTGATTGTCCGTGAAACAATTCTAGCTCTTTCAACAAGTGAAATGATACTACTTAATTTAAAAAAAGTTTATTAGGAAGTTCGTCTTTCAGTATAGAATTCTTTGTGATATGATTTGTTATATTTTTGAAATACATTTTTTATAAAAGATTAATTATCGTTTAGGGAAATTTTCTTCATGTAAGATAGATGTACTATCGATTTATTTAATCAATTCACACTAGACAATAGAGAAATTTGTAAAATTTTCCGTGTATTACGAAAACATGATTTTTTAGCAGTAATAAACCAGATTTTTTTTAGTTTTATTTTCGGAATAATTTTTTTGTCTGTAGAAAGTTTAAAAATATTGTTGTTCATTCAAATTTTTTCTTGATTGATATATGGAGAGGACTTCTTGTCAAACTCAGGATTTGTATTCTAATTTTTTATTTTAAAACATTCTGTAAAATGATAAATAATATATTTGCAATATTATCACCAATAAAATGAAATTTCATTTGTGTAGTAATATCCCTGTAATATGAATAATCTTAGTTCAAAAAATTTGTTGGAAGCATAATGTATAGTTTTGTATTGAATATTCTCCTAACTGGTATTCGGGGATACATTTGCGCTTTTTATTTGGGCTAAAATTTACAAAAGTAATTTTCGTTTGAACATTGTTGACATAAGAAAATATGTTTGAAAATAATGTTCTTTTTTGAAAATGTTGGCAGTGCAGTGAAATATTGATGTTATAAAAACTAGATTCAATTTTAGGATCGATGCGGACAATATTTGTTTGATGTAGAAGTTTCCTCTTGATGCTAGTTCTTCCGTGATATTTAAGAAAACAGTATCTACAAAACCAGCAAACCGAGATAATCGATGAAAACTATTAAAATCATTATTCGTGGAGACCGCACATTTAAAATTACTCTTAAAAATTTTTTTTAACTCGTTTTTGGCTAATTTACAGGTGATCTTCTCATTTACAAAAAATTAAATAAATGGTTAATTTGTTATAAAAAGTGCAGATACTTCAAAAAATGTTCACCGAAATTACGCAAAAGTGCCGCATCTGTAGAAACTGCTTTCTTGCGAATACCCGGCCTCGGAAAGCTGCCTTGGTATTCGCAAGAAAGCAGAATCTGCGAAAAATTCGAATTTACGTCTGTCTCGTCTGATTAATTAATTTTAGAAAATATTTATTTAAATAAAGGAAATATTTATTTAATTAAGCTTTCTTTATTTTCAAAAATAGGATGATTTCGCTTCGTTATAAATTTGATATTTTCCGGTTAGAATTTTGAAAAATAGAATATTTAAAATTCACAGTAATGGAAATTGTATTTCTTTTAATTAAAATCCTTGAAAATAAAAAAAATAAAATAAAATACTTTGAAATTTTAATAAATTTAAATTTGAAGCGATTAACAACAAGGGAAAGTAAATATATTGCTTCCTTTTTACAATTTTTATAATTATTTGTGTTTAATTTGCAATTTTTAATAATTTTATTTGTAGCCACTGCTTTTGCTGAGGTCCCATAATTGCAAGAATGCAGTATCTTTGGACTGCTTTCTTGCGTAACACGACTCGAAAGAACTAAACGATGCGGCTTTTTTGTAATAATCATTGAAAAATTATCTTTAATTTTATTAACAATTTCAAAAAACAAGTTTCATAAACGGACGTATCTTTTTTTACGATTCCAACGATATAAAAAACTCATTTTCGATTTTTTTGTAGATACTGCTTTCTTAAATATTAGGGCAGAGTTTATGGTCGAAATAGTTTTTGAGTTCCTATGTATTAAATTTTCTAAGATTTTTCACATTGTTTCTCATTAAAAAAATTTTGGGGCATAATATAGGATAAAGCAGATATATAGTAAGGTACTCGTTTGGGCTTTTAGAATTATATTTAATACTAATCATATTTTTGTAAATCTTTCGAATAGTATCTCTTATGATGCAGGAGAAGTAAAATACTTGTTACCAAAAGAATTACACTTTTTTAATTACTAATAATATTTTTTCTTCAAATTACACCACTTGTTATTGTTAAAAATAGATGAATGAATAAACATTAATAAAGAACAATGTAACTGAAAATAAAAACTGCAAGTTTCTAGTTCTCTGACCTGTACCCTAGTGTGGTGTTAACCGGTATTTAAGATGTTATTTTTTCATATTGTAGCTTGCTTTTCTTGACCTCCACGGCAAAGCCTAAAGTTAGGGTATTTCGATTTTCCATCGTTGTAGGGCGATCGGCCTTAGGCCAACAATTATTTTTCATATTTAATGTTATCTATTTCGAAGTCTTAGGTAAGCATAAACCTTTATGTGTAAGATTAAAAAATTATTTATATTCATGTATTTATCATTCTTATAAACACAAAACAGAAAGCGTGTTAACCAGGGGCACTTTCCCTATTGAAAAAATTAAAAGGTTTTAAGAAAAACAACCTCGAAGTTAATACCGAAGAAATTGTTTACTTTGTATTGTATACAATGACTCTGATTCAGTAGATATTCAGTGTTGTTTCGCCGCAGGGCTTCTAAGAATTCATTGACTCATTATAAGTGATTCCATTTATTTCTATGTTTTATTTTAAAAACTGATTAAAGTTGATAAATTGGAGGGTTATTATCCTTTCGAAATTCACCGTTCTCCACATAGAGTTGACTGCATTGACCAGAACATATCAAAATCCGACTGGACCTTGTCTAAGGTGTGAGGCAAGTGGGTTTAGATTTCCCCTTTCACTCTTTCCAGACATATTGTACGGATTTCACAGCATGGGGCCTCACGCTGTCATGCAACAAAATTAACTTCTCGTATCGTTCGTTCTACTTCCTTCGTGTTTTTTCCGAAGCTCTGTTCAAACCCAGTAGGTTCATTCGTAAACGATCCCCGATGATGGTTCGGATGGTTTTAAGAGTTCATAATACACAACACCTTTTTGTTTTCACCAAATACACAGAATAATCTTTGAAACACGCAAATTTATTTTTAACACAGATCAACCGGGTTTGCCAGGCATATGCCATTATTA
>NC_046662.1:147045268-147050438 GCF_010883055.1 Belonocnema kinseyi
ATGCCCAATGGTTGACTCGACCAATCATGCAGCGCTCCACACGCCAAAGACATGAACCTCCTGTCGTCTGGTACGCGAATGTTGCCGATATGGACTTGGCATATCTCGAGTGAGAACGGCCATTATTGTGTACTGGTTTTTGTGTTAGAAATAGTTGAAGCATGGCTGCAATAGGCTGTAGATATAATATCTTTCGCTTGAAAGTGGGGTCACTTGATTTTTCTTAAAGCAACGCTATACATTGACGTAATGAGGATTTGAAAGATAATTTTGGAAATATTAGCACCAAAGTCTTGAATGATAAGTATTATGCCTAACTGGCACTGAGTAATCAGTGATCCGCGCTGATTAAACCAGTGACGCAATTCCACTGAGGAACCAGTCAAATATCACTGATTGTCCGTGAAACACTTCTCGCTGTTTCAACAAGTGAAATGATGCTACTTAATTTCAAAAGAGTGTATTTGGAATTTCGTCTTTCAGTGTAGAATTCTTTGTGAAATAATTTGTTTTATTTTTGAAATACATTCTACAGTTATTATGATCAATTTATTCACATACTAGTATAAAATTTTTTTGCCAACTTAAAAAATATGGATAAGCCGAATGGTTTAAACGCGTCTTTAATAAATATCAAATGGTTTACATGCCCAAGTAACAGCTTACTAATCTAGTTTTTGGACAAAATAATTATTTCCTTAAATCACGTAAGAGCCGAGTTTTTTGTACATGCATACAATGCTTCATGTCCGCATAGTAAATAAATGCAACAATATTTATAGTGTTTTACATCTTTTATAATTTGAAGGCAAAGTTCTCTTGTACATGTTTCGAAAAAATTGAAAATTATGGAATTTTGAAACACTTTTTGTATTATTTTTATAGGTTTTTTTTTATTGTAAGCAACAATAATTCTTAATAACAGCAAAGGGAATGTAAATTTTCTATGACTAATTTTCCATCATAGAAATTTTCTCTACGATTTACATTTTCATCCAGAAATGAGAAAACCTAATCGACTAGATACAACATTCTTAATATTTTTCATTCATATTTTTTAAGCTGTACATTTTTTATGAACAGTAAAAATGAAATATTAATAACGGAAAAAGCATTGAAAATTTTTAAGAATAATTTTTATTTATGTAAATTTTCTCCACGTTCTACGTTCTCATCAAGAAAACCTACACCAGTAGATACAGTGTTCCTGATATATCTGATTTATATTATTCGAAAGTTGTACATTTTTTATTGAAAGCAAAAAGTAATTTTTAATAATGGCAACAATAATATAACATTTTTAAGAATAATTTTAATTTAGGGCAATTTTTACGACGTTTCACGTTTTCATACAGAAAGCCTAACCGAGTAGAAACGATATTCATAATATTTTTTACTTATATTTTTCTAAAGTTCCACATTTTTTATAAAAGAGTCATTATCGTTTAAGGAAATTTTTACCATGTAAGACAGATTTATTATCGATTTATTTATTCGATTCACAAAAGACAATAGAGAAATTTGTAAAATTTTCTGTGTATCACAAAAATATTATTTGTTAGCAATATTATCACCAATAAAACGAAATTTCGTTTGTGTAGTAATATCCCTCTACTACAAAACATTTGCGCTTTTTATTGGAGCTAAAATTTACAAAAGTATTTTTTTTAACATTGTAGACCTAAGAAAATATGTTTGAGAATAATATTCTTTTTTGAAAATGTTAGCACTCCATTGAAATATTGATGTTATAGAAACTAGATTCAATTTTAGGACCGATAAGGATAACATTTGTTTTATGCAAAAGAAATTTTTTGGTGAATATAATGGGATAAAGCAGATACAGTTTGAATTTTGCAAGAAGAACGAAGTTAAAGCAGTACAACATTATTCACATGTAAAAAATAATGTTCGGTAATCTTTGTAGTAAACTGTGAAAGAAGTAAAAAATTTTATTTCATTCATTTTCTTAACGTGTTTGCTTAAGATATTAGGGTTTGATATCAAGTGCCAAGAAGTTTTCTTTTATAAAGTATTGAATCAATTATATAGTAAGGTACTCGCTTAAGCTTTTAGAATTATGTTTAATACTAATCATATTTTTGTAAATTTCTCGAATAATATCTCTGATGATGCAATAGAAGTAAAATACTTGTTACCAAAAGAGTTACACTTTTTTAAATACTAATAATATTTTTTCTTTAAATGACACCACTTGGTATTGTAAATAATGCATGAGCAAAGAAACATTAATAAAGTTAGGGTGTTTCGACTTTCCGCCGTTGGAGGGCGACAGGCCTCGGGCCCATTTCTTGTTTTTCTATCAGGGGAGCCGGGACGCTTCACCCTGAGACGTGTGTATGTACCCTGCACATGACATAGAACTTCTCGGAAAAACGTGTCCCATCCCCAATTATCAATCTCTTGAATTTAAAAAGTTAGATTAGACATGATGCCCTCTATTTATTAATATAGGTCTCGCTTCCTATCTAATTTCTTCACCCAACAAAGAAATTTTTCAAAGGACCCCTCTCTAAATTCCCCAGGGTACTGAGCCGGGAAAAGTACATGAAAAGTACGATTTAATTAATTCATCTGTCCTTTTAAAATGACTAGAATTTTTAAAACTAATACAATTTTGAAAACTAGTAAAATTTGGAATAATAATGAGATTAGAAAATTGTTGAAAATAAGTCAATTTAATAAAGTTTTTGAAAAAAAATTTTGAAATTCAAACAAAATAATTGGAAAATGTTTCTAAGTTCCTAGAGTACAGACCAAACCCCCAAAATAATTTGGAAAATTTTTGAGATCGGTAAAATTTTGAAAGTTAGTAAAGTTGATGAAGTTTTTGAAAATCAGTAAAATTTTGAAAATTATCAAATTGAAAAAAAATTTGTTTAAATAAAAATGTTTTCAAAATTAGTAAATTTGAGAAAGTTTTTGAAAATTAGGAGAAATTTAAAAAATCGAAAAATGGTAAAATTTTGAAAAATCACTTTAGTTGATAAAGTTTTTGAAAATTAGAACAATTTTTAAAATCAAAAAAATTTTGAAAATTTTGGTATTTTTGTAGGATACATGTCAACCCCCAAGCCGAATTCTCCAGAGTACCTGTCTTGCCCCCCCCCCCACTCCAAATTTCCCATATATCTGTCATGGCGGATCCCCACTACAAATTTTCTATAATATCTATCATAGCGGACCCCCACTCCAAATATTTGTCATAGCGGACCCCCCACTCCAAATTCTCCATAATGTCTATCATGGCAGACCCCGCCTCTCGAAATTCTCCATAATATCTGTCATGGTGGACCCCCCACTCCAAATTCTCCATAGAGTACACTATCTACTCATATAGAATACATGAGTGACCTAATTTTCGCGATGATTATTGTCGCCACAGAGGTATCCAGAAGAATTTCGTAAAGGCTAGTATGCGTAGCCGGAACAATATACATTTTTGTGAAATTACAAGGGAAATAAAAATATATGTCCACTAAATTAAGTTCCAGCTTCTATCCGTGGCTGCAATTTCTGATAAGATTGACTGCAAAATTGGCAAAATTTACAAACAAACATAACATTTTTTTGGAAAATATACATTGTAATGAAATGTAAGTAAATTAAATTACGTAATGTTCTAAGGTAGGACAGATTCGTTTTCTCTTCCTAAATAGTTAGGTGAGTTAATGCGGGACAAAACACAATAAATCGAATTTTTCTTTTTTTTTTTTTTAAACTTTTTAAAGATAAATTGCAGAACAAAAGTAAATATTATGAACCTTAATGCAAACTAAAAATCTTCTTTCCAAATTTGTATCATTTATGTTTTATTTTTCAGAATTTAAAAGAAATTTTCCTCACAAAAAAGCTTCAAATGCATTTAGTTTGGGACTCTTTCAACAGGAAGATGTGGTAACATTAACTTTCGACTTGCCTATGAACGAAATTCATATTCATTCTAACGATGAATTGGCCACGTTACTTGTAATCAATCATTGTATTAAAAAAATGCCTGATAAAGGAACTGAAAGTCTTTATATCAATATTGAACAAGATAAAATGCATCTTATTTTCGATGTTATGAAGGCCTATTCGAATAGTTGCCTCCGAAGTAAAAATATAAAGGTAAATTTTTTGCTCATGATTGATAATAACTTTATATAATCTATTTAATAGGTCCACTGCAGCAGCCCATCCACGGCTTATTTTTTGTACCAGCTAAGCGCATTAAATTTTACGTCAAATACGGTTTTTTGTATCACAAATTAACAATGTTATGACACAAAACTATAAGAATTTTTAAAATTGTTACCAGATAAGAGGGGCTGGACCCGGAAAAAGGTCCAGAAATAGATTTCCGAACACAAATTAAGCATTTATTTCTGTAGGTCGAATATTCATTTTCATTATGTGTTCAATATATTATTAATTAACAATGGCAGAAAGTTATGATTTTCATATTTTTTATTTCAAAGTTTCTTTTCTTCACTTCGTGAAGTAACACAATAGCGAAGGTCGCGTATGGAACGTATCAGCAATTGTATATGATACTGAATTATCATCAATTAACGATATCCTAACTAGTGTGGGCTATATACCTGTAGCTTGTATGTATTTAATGTAATTTTAATGATCTGGATACTATTTTAGATATCTTTTTTGCTCAAATTACTTATAAGTCCTCTTTTATAAGTGATTTTTCTTATAGGTGTGTAAATTGATTGCTTCTTCAAGTTAAATGTTTGTAGCTAATGTTTTTGCATAAAAACTAATTCTTTTTTAAAATAAAAAACTATTATAAGGCTAATTAATACAGTCTGCCAAGTTAAAGCGTGGGTGGCTTTACTCGCAGTCGGTAAGGTGTATCGACATGATTTTGGTGTCAAAATATTAAGAAGAGCTCCCTCTTTCATGCTTTTTGATTTAACATTCAGTTTGCTTTCAATTCTCATCTTGTTACCACGTTACAAAAAATGAGTTCCGTATATGTAGGTGCAATCTCCCAAACCCATGTTTCGTGAAACAACCCCAGAGATGCACTTTTACCGGATGTTTTACAGTTCGCTGCACTAATCTTGAGGTTGAATGTGTCCAGGCATGTAATGACGTCACGTAACCCCAAACAGAAGCCTCGTCGGTGAATATTACCTCGTCCCAATCTCGA
>NC_046662.1:147050538-147051816 GCF_010883055.1 Belonocnema kinseyi
TGAAAGAGGGAGCTCTTCTTAATATTTTGACACCAAAATCATGTCGATACACCTTACCGACTGCGAGTAAAGCCACCCACGCTTTAAGTTGACAGACTGTATGTCATGTGGTTCCAGATAATTAGGAGACACACTGTGACATACAATTAAGAAACATATTTATTACATGATAAAAATTCCACACAATAAATTTCTTTGTTACAGCTTTTATACTTATTTTAAATGTTTAGTTGAGTATGCAGGGTGTCTAAGAAGTCCCGGGACGGTTGAAAATTTCCTCAGGTAAAATATTTTTCAAAAAAGTGAAGATCATTCCTGATGTAAATTTCAACGAGGAATTCAATGGTGACCTTCATTTTGACCTTGAAGTTGACCTTTATGACTTTTTGAAGGCTAACTTTATTTTTTTAAATGGAAACCCCCTTTTTTACATCTCCGATCGATAGAACGGAAAATTCTACTTTCAGATACGTACCCAAGTCATAGGTCGATTGTAACGGTCAAGGTCAGTTAGAGGGTATTTTAAATTAACAAAGTTTTCCAAGAGGTAAGTGTAAATCCTGAAGTAAATTTCAACGAGAAATTCATTGGTGAGCTCTGTATTGATCTTGGTTACAGCGTTTTGCATATTGTAAAATCATAAAGAAATTTTTCATTAAAAGTTCCAGGTGTTCTGGTGAGAGTTCTGTTCCTCCCCGAAGACTTATACAGTCCTATACCGTTTTTCTATACCTAAGTCAATATCTAAGGCAATACCATAAGTCCTATACCGTTTTTCCATACTAATATTACGAATCGAAACTAAATTTACATATTACGTGTACATACTTACTATCTTTCGCTAAAAGATTATTATGACGCAAGCTAAACTTTCGGAACGAGAGAAAGTATCTGTATTAATGATGCGTGGTTAGGGAGATCGAGTTCGATCTTATGATCAAGGTCGTTTGCTGTTTAATCGCACTTTTCGTAATGAAGAATAGCTAAATCCAGTTAATTTCAAATAACCTCTAACTGACCTTGAACGCTACAATTAACCTATGACTTGGGTACGTACCTGAACGTCGAATTTTCCGCTCTATCGATTGCAGATGTAAAAAAAGGGGTTTCCATTTTAAAAAACAAAGTTGATATTCAAAAAGCCATGAAGGTCAACTTTAAGGTCATAATGAACGTCACCATTGCATTCCCTGTTGAAATTCACTTCAGAAATGACCTTCACTTTTTTGAAAAATATTTGACCTGAGGAAATATCCAACCATCCCGGGACTTTTCAGA
>NC_046662.1:147051916-147053387 GCF_010883055.1 Belonocnema kinseyi
CAGATCGAAAGTACAAGGTCACTCATGTATTTTACATGGACGATCTTAAGATCTATGCTAAAAACAGAGAGCAACCGCATCTAGCTCTGGGGATTGTCGAACAAGATACGAAGAAAATTGGAATGGAATTTGGGTTAGACAAATGCGTAAAGTTTTATTTGAAGCGAGGAAAACTTAATGGCATCCCTGAAGATCCTGAGCTCGTTGATAGAAGCGCCATACAGCATCTTTGAACTGGAGAGACTTATACATACCTATGCGTGCCACAGAGCCACATTCAGGATGTGACATCTATAAATGATACTCTCCGAAGCAGATACAAACGTCTCATCCGACAGATTTGATCGTCCGAACTGTCGGCGAGGAACAAAGTATCTGCAACGAACATGCTTGCCGTCCCGGTACTACACTATTCATTTGGAGTAGTTCCATGGACGAAGAACGAGCTCAGATCTCTTGATATCGGGACAAGAAAGGTTATGCACATGAACAAAAGCATGCATCTCAAGTCTTTCGTTCCGCGACTGTACAGCTCACGCCGTCAAGGGGGTCGCGGAATATTGAGTCCTGAATGTCTTCACAACAGGATTATTCTGGGTACAGCACATAGAGTTGCAAATGGAAGAGACCCTTTTCTTAAAATGGTCAGGAATCACGAAGAAGTGGGCAAAGGAGCATTTCTATACAAAGCAGCGGAGAAGGCTGCTGAAACAGTCGGACTTGACTTCAGTATTAGGGGTGAGCAAAATGCATCAAATCTAATCGATCTCGAGTACTCACTCCAGAAAGCCCGGATTACGAAAGCACAAGAGAAAAACTTTCGTGAACAGCTCCTCGATAAGAGGATGCACGGTATATTCCACAGAAATGTGAAGGATCAGTGGATGTCTTGTGAGCTATCGTTTGCTTTCCTTAAATCGCCCGGATTGAAGTCTGGTACAGAGGGTTTCATTTTTGCATGTCAAGACGGTGTCATTTCCACCTTAACATAACGTCACCACATTTTGAGCCAAGACATTCCCGATGATAGCTGCAGGGCGTGCCATGCACACCCCGAGCATTTAGCTCACATACTATCTAGTTGTCCAACACACGCGGGAACGACCTACATTCAAAGGCACAATGCGGCACTAAGAGTGCTTTATTGCCATCTCTCTCACTCCTACGGCATTCTCCTTAATAACGCTCCTCTAAATGCTCCTAGAGAAATTGAGTCAATTGTCGAGAATGGGAAGTGCCGCATATACTGGAACTTTATATTCTGGACAATTGTTTCTGTTGCTCACTCGAGGCCTGACATGGTTCTTCTTGAGTTCGAGAAGCGAACTATGTTCTTTATCGAATTTTCGGCACCAGCTGACAAAAACATCATCGAGACCTTATAAGGGAGTTGCAACGATTGTACCCGGAATATTCTGTTAAACTGATCGTCCTTATCATCGGCGCTCTTGGAGGTGCCAAGCTTTCACTT
>NC_046662.1:147053487-147104265 GCF_010883055.1 Belonocnema kinseyi
ACATCTATCGATGAGCAGGTTCTCCCGACATCCGGCTACGTCTTTCTTTGAGCCTCGTTGTTTATACATTTCTTGCCACACAGGTTCAATTGCCCGAACAATCCTATCATTTAGGATAGCTGTGAATATGTTATAAAGCGTGTTCAGACAAGTTATTGGCCTGCAGTTCTTTGGGTCAGCTAAGTTGCCTATTCTCGGCAGGATTATTGTGCGCCCTTCCATCAACCACTCTGGAATCGGCTCTTCCGACTTCAAATATGAGGTGAAAATACGGGCCAAATGCTGATGGGTTGAAGAAAACTTCTTCCACTAGAAGGTTTTGATACAATCTGGTCCCGGTGCGGAATAGTTCTTCATCCCTTTTAATACTTTTTTCACCTACTCGGTAGTGATGGGTGGGCATTCTTTATCAGGTATTATGAGGTCAACACATAACTCCTTGAAGCTATTTATATTTTCTGAGTCTTCGTCCAGTCTATGCTGAACTTCGTAGACTTCTCCCCAAAATACTTCGACCTCCTCCGGTTTGGGTGGTTGTTCGATAGTGGGCGTGAGATAGTATCCATACTCTCTCAACAATATGCTGCCTGATGGTCAGCAGCTTTGACTTGTTAAGTGTGTGATAACGGGTCCGGAATTCGGACACGAACTTTCGAACCTTGGCGGTAAAATTCCTGCCAGATGTGATGTAGTCAATCACACATTGAATGCGGAACGCGTACTGTCTTGCCCAGCCTATATTTATAGCAAGTTGATGCATTCGTATTTTGGTCTTATGATCAGCCGTTGGTTTTGTTTTACGGTTCGCATCGGCCAAAGCTCTCGCTGCATTCTACACACAATAATTGATAGCCCAGAGGTCGGATTCTCCGGAAAAATGTCCACGAAGCTGGTCATCCATTTCAGCCAGATCTTTAGGCTTGAGAGAAAGCTTGGTGTTGATGTTTCTCCGGGTCGTAAAGCATCGCTCTTCATCTATTGGATGCCTACCCGCGGTTGATCTTAGTGTCGCCTCTCTTTCTTTGTTGCCGGCTTATTCTAGCTGTGGTAAAGTAGGGGTTCCGCTTACGTAGCCCCTTTTACGGAGTCGTTCAGCATGGTTTCGCAGACGTTGCTGCGAAAAGTGCGATAGCTCAGGGTGTTTCTCGAACCACAGAGCATGCAGCCGTGCCATGTAACCCCGTTCACGGGCCACACTCGCATCCTAGCAGTGTAGCAAGTCGTGATTGAGTCGCTCCGTCCACCCAAAGGTCACGAGATCCCGCCAATCCATCGCATTGAATCCATTTTCATTGGCTCCCACAGCTCTAGATTGGTCGGCACTGTTGGCCGACCCATTGTCGGGAGCCCTGCGCGTTCTGTTGTTTTGAACAGCACTTACTACAACTATGTTTGGTGTTGTCATTGTTGTTCCCACGAGAAGCTAGGGAAAGGGGTTCGTCCATCCTTGTAGAGCCCCGCATGGAAGGATAAGGCTGCGTACTCTGAGAGGTCGCCCGGTATCCCAAAGTCACCGTTCTAGACACCTCACCCAGGTGCCATTCAGCTTTCAGCAGGGTTTTCACACCTCCGCTTGGGGGTTAATTCCTTTGGGACCATCCCTGGACAATTGTCCGCGATTGCCTATTTATTTTTGTAACCATATTCAGCAGAAACCCTTGGTACAGGGACCCTCTATCCGCAACCCGAGGACGCGTTCGGTGGCTTTGTCATAGGCCCTTCAGTTTGATTCTAGAGGAATCAAAACCGAACCGAATTCAGTCATTTATGACAAAGAAGGGCACTTATCTCACGATGTATGATCTGCAGATAATGCGTGGTTAAGAATTCCTGTCCGGGATCCTGGGAGGATTTTGTACAAGTACCTGAACAGGTTGGCGCACACGAAACCGCAGAAGAAAATCTTGACGTTTTCTGTGCAGAAATTTGGTCAGGGAAACTTAGCGTGCTCTTACCGAGGAACTTCTGGCCTAGTTAATATATGAATGATCCTGTACGGGCTTCTTTACAGAGTTACTCCCAGTGTGGGTTCATATGATGTTTTGGGAGAAGAAGCTCTTGATATTTACATCACATTTGACATAACTGCGACAGAAAAGGTCAGTTATGATGACAAAATTATAAAATTTTAAAAGTAATGTGTTTCAGAATCCAATAATAATGTTGAAAGTTGTAAATTGTATATTGAGAGAGTAAGTGTTCATTTAAACCTTCGCGCTTAAAACCAGGTCTAAGGCTTTGATTCTGACGTAATGAATTTTCTAATTGTAATTTCTAATTGTAATCAAGTTTGTACGTAAGAATATTAATCTGCAGAAAAGAGTTATTCCCTAGTAAGATTCAAGATATACAAGTAATTTTATTTCTTACACTTTTTGAAGTGCTTAATCGTTTACTTCTTATAAGAAAATAATTACTTTTCGCGTCCGTTTTTATTTATTCTATCGAGGGCCGATGAGGATATTATCATGCCAATGGATTTAGTCAATTTGATTTGTAAAAATGTGAAGGGCTACGCATAGATCTTTTATTATTTGAAAGCGAGGCACTTCTCCGATATTCTGCTTCGAGAGAAAACGATATTTCGAATACAGGAAATATCTTTTTCTGCACTCAGGTTCTAAAAGAAAGGGAAGTGTAGGCCTACGAACCCCGCTGGCACGGATGAACAGCAGCAGCTACGAGGTTACTTAGCCTAATGACGGACAGCTTAGTGGTGGCCCTAAGTAAGGCTACAACAAATTTCAGAAAGCACTTGAATCAGTCTATTTGAAAAAAAATATGTTGCCGTCTTCCTCTAAAATACTACGCAGGAAATATCATTCTCTCGTAGACCAGAGTATAAATTCTGTCTATTGACAGGAAGAAAAAGTCAGTATCAAAATTATAAAAAAAGATATTTGCTCATAACATACCATATCCCCGCCCTAATCGAGAATGACCCTTGACGTTGGATGGATAAAACTTTAATCTTAAAATTAGTGAAGTCATTTAGACCATGAACTTGCAGTAATCGTGCACTATCTGTCTAAAAAATATGGGCACTTTGATTTTTGTACAGATTTTCTTGAAAATGTTGACAGAAAAATATGATAAAAATATGAAACAACATGCGTGTTGCAAGTAAAGGCTTTGCTAATACTGATACAGAGTTTCAAAATGTTCAGATTATTTGCGATTATTTACTGGCGAGTGAAAAGTGCACCTCAACATGTTCGGATTAACTTTTAAGCTTTCAAACAGACAAATGATACGTCTATGGGAGGTTTAATTGCAAACTTTCTAATAATAATTTCAGGCCATCGATAGATATCGCTAGCAGGATACTGCGTCTTTGCATACGCATCTGTCGATCTGCAGGTTTTCCCGACATCTCGCGACGCCTTTTTTGAAGCTGCATTGTTCATTAAATTTTTCGCAAGCCAAGTCGGAACAATCCTATCATTTAGGATAGCTGTGGAGATCTTTTACAGTTCGTTTAGAAAAGTGATTGGAATGTAATTCTTTGGTTCAGCTAAGTTTTTAATCTTGGGCAGGTGCACTGTGCGCCCTTTCACTAACCACTTGGAAATAGTCCCTTTTGACTTCAAATATAAGGTCATGATGCGGGCCAGATGATTGTGGGTTAAAGGATAAATCATTTACCAGAAGGTTATAATACCGTCTGGTCCTGGATCGGAATAGTTCTCTATGCCTCTTAATACTTCTTACCTCCTTGACAGAGATGGATTCGCATTCCTCCTCAGGTGTTATGGATTCTCTTAACAGATTTTTAAAGCTATTTATATTCTCTGAGTTGTCTGTCAGTGGATGCTGGGCTACGTAGGCTTCGCTGTGCAGCAATGGCATGGTATGAAGGACGCTTCCCTAGAGCCAAGGCTCTGTGCGACAATGTTGTCGATCTTTGCTTTCAAGGTACTATAACGGTATAAAAGAGAGTTTTCTGAGGCACAAGGGAGAGAGAGAGAGAAAGATAGAGAGAGTATCTAATAGATTTATTATCCACAACAGGTTTAGCTTATCCCTTAGGACGGTGGCCGGCAAACTTTTTGCCTATTTTTCAGGTATGGTCAGGCTCCACCCAATTAAATTTTTTCTACTACTTTTCGGTCTATTCATGTACCTTAGTGTGAGTGAGCTTACTCCAACAAGGGTCTTTTGTCCACAGATATGCCAAAGTAAGGAAATTAAAAAAATTTTAATTTTTCAACTAGCGATTTGAAAATAGGATTATCAGCATCTACGAATTTTTCTGATTCCGATGATATATTGCTTGCCTTGAAAAGTTGAAAATTTAAAGGAGTTTAATATCAAGAAACACCAGCTTTACAGTCTATTTACTAATAATTACTTCTCAATTTTTCAACCTTTATAGACAAATTACATGTCTTTGGAATTGGAAAAAATATGTAGATTCCAAATATATCATTTTTAAGTTTTCTAAGGACCCCTGAGGAAAGAGATGGTCTGACCAAGGTTGCAGGTACTGCCCTGAAGGTAGGTCGTAGGGCAGCCAGGGCAGGCTACCCTGCCCAGAGAAGGAGCATGCCGACCACTGCCTTAGGAGATTCTTCTAAGAATTCAAAATCATTTTTCGACGAAAAATACATCCATTTCTACCAATTTTAGCTACAGCCTTTTTTAACCAAGTTAGAAAGTATTTAGTCTGCTCATACGACAATAAGAGCAGATGGTAGGAGTCTTTTTTATAGCATACATCTTCTTGATCTACGGTACAAGTGATCCTTGTGCTACTCGTCTGTGGCTACGCATTAAATATGAAATCAAGATTGCAGTGGCACCACGAATGACTTCTGACTACCGAGGTACTCCATCGTTTAGATCCGTGCGTTTCGCCCACAACTCTTCAACTCCCCGTTTTCCGTTGTCCCCGGTGTACAAAAATTGATAAAAAAAACGTCGTATATGTCACGTCTCGATGAAAAAGGCGACGGTAGGTTGATAATGGAACAGACAAGGGCAGTTAAAGGGCTGATTAAGTCAGGGTGGTAAGGCCTGACAATTATTTAATGAGGGTTCATTGTTATTTCGTCCATCCTAACGGGATTGTGTGATATATAAATTCAAAAATATAACCATTTGTACAAGTACTATATACAGTGAGACCCTTCAATAGCCCTTTCTTCCATAGCCCTTCCTAGAATTGACGCCGCGCCACAGGTAGTTGTAAAAGGTTCTGCGCGGGGTCAGCGGTTGTCACTCAGGCAAGCAGTCGGGCATGAGCAAACAATAACGGAGAGGGCTCTAAAGGTTTGTGCCCACCCATTGTCAGCCTCAAAATCGGCGCTATAGAAGTGTTTTACTGTATTTATTAGAATAAAAGAGTAGAAAGAGAGTTACAGCAAATTAAATATAAAAACCTATACTACCTCTCAGTATCGAAAGGACAAGCGAAGATTTTTGTGTCGATGATATCCCCGATAAATCGTAGAATATCAAAGGAATTCTATCAGGTGGTTTTAGTTGATTTACACAAATAATCCGAAATCAATTTGTACGACAATCCACTTGTACGACGATAGAAAGACGAAGGGACTTCGTCTATACTTAACACTTTGTAATATTTCATGCTAGACGCAAAAGGTACGCGAATTTATACAAGGCGGTTGTTCCTTGATGAATATTTTACAATTGTTCAAAAGATGGCGACTTGATTCAAGTGGTTCGTACATTAAAGTTTGAGTTAACAGTAGGACTTCTAAACACGTAAAGACAACCACCAGGGATAAGTATGGAGTTTATATAGGAACAAGACTTTTGTAAAGTCACATACAAATCGAGGAAACTCGACAAGGCACACGCGGATCGAAAAAACTGGACGAGGGACATATGAATCGTGAAGACTCGACGAGGCACGTACGAATCGAGAAAACTCGGCGAGGCACGTACAGATCAATAAAATTGATACAGTCACGTACTTGTGTTGCTCTCATTGATTATGTTTCCAACATGCTTTATAATTTTAATTCTATCCCTTTTTTCGGCTATATTGATTTCGACATCATTAATTAGTAATTTCGTTACATTTTTCTTCCTCTTTTATAGACAACGCCCTAATTCTAGATTCTGTATCACGGTATATCAATTACGTATTTTAACTCTGTAATTATATTATTACTTTTTAATTAGATTTATGATTATTTAATAGTCTAAGATGGTATACAATTTGATTACCCTTCATTATGTGGGCGTAATAAGTAACATTATGTTAACTTGATTACCTACATATTTTAAGGTACCGATGCTTCGGACGAGTCGGTATACTTACGGTAATGAACCGTTAATTAGCTTGAGCTTAATACTTTATGCACCATTGCATATTTATCATCGGTCGTATGTATTTTAATAGTTGTGGCTTACCATATAAGTAATTACCTACTGTTTTTAAGTTCATGCTTCTACCATTCCAGCGTTACGACGAGGTTTGAAATTTTTGAAGTTTTTGAGAATGTAATATATAGAAGTGCTTATTACAAGATAAAAAAACCAAAAGAAAACACAATTTCAAGTGGTGATTTTTGTTCAATAAAGCGTTATAATTTCAATTGGCTCTTCTCATGGAATCGTCGTGTTTGATGGTACTTTTAAAGCCTAGATATATTTCTCCTTTATTTAAAGTTGTAACTGCTTCCCGATTTCCAAGCCTCTTGCTTTTATGGCTGATTTTTCTTTATTTTTCATGCCACTTGATTTGTGGAGCCATTTCAGTGGCCGCAAATTCCGATTCTAGAAAAAGCATCGTGGTAACTTCTCTTCACGCCGTAAATCCCTCTACGTGACTTGGCAGCAACTTTCTCTTCTGTTATTAGTCTCAATTTTTTCTGCTTGACTCTCTGGTTTCTTATCTTGCAGAGGTTCTTCGTTATTCGGTAGATCGTTAACATTGACAACTACTAACTAACTAACTCTTAGTGCATTGATCTTTAAATCGTTCAGAATCTCTGTTGCAATATCATGATCTTTTTTCTCTTCCTTCTCTAGGATGTGCGCTATGTCTTTGGATTGTGTGCCATTTGTGGAAGATTGTGGCAATTCCTCCACTTCTCTCTGACTATTTGCCGTCATTACACACCTTTTTTCTCTATGGATGCTCAGTTTCAATATATTGACCTTCGACACAATTGTGATAGCCGGCCTAGTTGCGCTCTTGTTCTTCGCTGATATGGGGATCGACTTTATATAGATAGTAGGGAGATTGGATGTCTCTCTTGACAATGAATTTTCCTCCTCCTCCTCGTCGAGATTACATTGGATTTCCACATTAAAGTAAATGTCTAAAACTTTGTATTGAGTCGCAGCACCTGGCATCTTCGGTGTTTTATTTAAACCTGACCTTCCTTAATCTCGAGTCTATCATTGAGCTCTTAGAGTTATATTGCCAATAAATTTTATTCATCTTGTCCGCTAATTTTCCTCGGAAGATACTTTTGTAGGTATTTGGCGTGTTAATGTTCCCTCTCATTTTTTTATCTTTTCCCGTAGTGTGATTATTTGCTCGTATCAAGTTCGGCAAGCCACGATCCATGTTTGTCCTGAGGTAGAAGGGTCCTAAAGAGTCTCACAAGTTCTCGATTGACTCTCTTACCACCGCATTTACATGTGGGAGGCATATCATCTTAACCTCTCGTCCATTAGTTGCCTGCCTCCACTTTTGACTCGTAAACTGGGTTTCCCTTTCCGAGAAGACGTTTTACGATTTACCAATGAGCTCAGAGAATTCACCGATTTT
Source organism: Belonocnema kinseyi (assembly GCF_010883055.1). Classification (NCBI taxonomy): domain Eukaryota; kingdom Metazoa; phylum Arthropoda; class Insecta; order Hymenoptera; family Cynipidae; genus Belonocnema; species Belonocnema kinseyi. The sequence goes on from NC_046662.1 coordinate 147,061,238, forward strand.
TTAAAATGGTGATCTCGCTCGTCGCTTTAAGGAGAGAATAAAATTTTGTAAACTTAGTTATCGTGTCGATCATTATGAAACGGAACTCATCTCTAAATATTGGTTTCGTTAAGGCTACAAAAAATCAATCGATATCACCACGAGCGGCTCCTCAGATAGTACTAGTTCTTGTATAGCTTGTGATGTTTGTCATGCTTGTGTGGAAATTTTATTGCATTGACAAGAATCACAGTTAGCGGTGGTTTTGTCGCCTCATTTTTGTCATGCGCGGGGAGTAAAATGACTCCCGCACAATTCTATAAAATTATTTAGCTCCACCGTCTCTCAGAATACTGTGGAAAATAACACCTCCAGTTACGCTATTCTGAAGGGTACTTTTGCGGAAAACTTGAAAATTGAAATCATAAGGTCACTTATGTATTTTAAATGGACGATCTTAACCATTAAAAGGCACAATTGGTGTCTCACACCTGACGGTCTTTCCAATTCATTTACGATTGTCTACGTTTTTTCCCAAGATTTGTTTACGAATATTTAATATTAAATTACAATTATTTAATTCAAATTAAAGCTGTATTTGAAGTGGGTACCTTTTAACGCTGAAAAGCACTATGCATTTCTTGGTATGCTAGAGGAGCCGCATTCAGGTCAAGAAATATATAAGGGATATTTTCCGAAACAGATACAAGCGTCTCAGCCGGCCGATTTCATCTTCCTAACTGTCGCCGAGAAATAATGTATCTGCAATGAACATGCTTGCCCTTCCGGTAAGACTCCATTCATTTCAAGTGGTTCCCTGGACAAAGGACGAGGTCAGATCCCTTGATATCGGGACACGAAAGGTTATGAAAATGATCAAAAGCATGCAGCTTAAGTCTTATGTTCTGCGACTCTACATTTAATGCCGTCAAGGTAGTTGTGGAATACTAAATCTTGAATTTTTACAACAAGATTATTTTGACTAAAGCACATATAGTTGCAAATGGATAAGAACCTCTTCTAAGGACAAGTACGGATCCACGGTGGGGCGATAGAAGCAAACGCCCCCACCAAAGGTTTTAAATTGCATTTAGTATCAGAAAATATAACACATGCGCGCAGCTATTACAAAGTAGCCCCTTCATTATTTTTGGACCCCCCCCCCCTTTTCCGTTTCTAGATCTTCTGTTTTTTTAAAATTGTCAGAAATGTAGAAGATCAGTCGATGTCCTATGAGTTAACGTTCGCTTTCCTTAAATCCACAAAATTAAAGCCAGACATAGAGAGTTTCATTTTCACATATCGCTAAACGCTCTAATGTTCTCCTCACCCTCGGGAAAAGAAATACATGTTTTTTTTAATCATTTTAGCCAAAGAGAATCAAAAGAAAGGGAATTATAGTGCTCCCATAAGAGGCTTGTGCCGATTATACCCGGAATATTCTGTTTTTAGACACTTGCGTGAAAAATGCAGATGGCGATTGACCTTGGGTCCCTCCGACCAAAGGACCGTTACGGCTGCAATTTTACGGCGATTTTGCTGTTAGCGGGTCATTTTAAGCAAAGACATTCCCGATGATAGCTGCAGGGCGTGCCATGCACACCCCAAGCATTTAGTACACATACTACCTAGTTGTCCATCTCATGCGGGAACAACCTACATCTAGAGGGATAATGCGGCACTAAGAGTGCTTTATTACCATTCTGTCACTGTCACGGCATCAACCAGAATATCGCTCATCTAAATGCTCCTAGGGAAATCGAGTCAATTGTCGAGAATGAAAAGTGCCGCATATACTGGAACTTTATATTTTCAACAATTGTTTCTGTTGCACACTCGAGGCCTGGCATGGTTCTTCTTGACTTCGAGAAGCGAACCATGTTCGTTATCGAATTTTCGGCACCAGCTGACAAAAATATCATAACCAAGAATAATGACAAAAAGAGAGGTATAGAGACAGAGACCTTATAAGGGAGTTGCGGCGATTGTACCCGAAATATTCTGCTAAAATAATCGTTCTTATTATCGGCCCTCTTGGAGGTGTCAAACTGTTTAGTAGCCTGAAAAGCACTCCTGTGTGTCAACAATATGCTAAAACACTTGCGGGAGATATGCAGGAGGCGGTCGTCCTTGGGTCGCTCCGTGTCATCATAGTGCACGACACTTTTGCTGGATAGTCGTATTGATTTCGTTACAGGCTAAAAGGTGACGTTGTTAGTTGCCACACCATGTTGTGCACATCAGATAGTAAATCGCATTTTCTGAAGCGGCATCAATGATAAACAGATGATTAACACATGATAGACTGAAGATAAGTGTATGAAAGGTCGAATCAAAAACACTTCGGTAATCAATACAGGCTGCTGATAGGTTGCGTTGGTCGAATGTTGCGTCTGTGCAGACACATCTATCTATGAACAGGTTCTACTGACACGCTGCTACGCCTTCCTTTTATCCTCGTTGTTCGTGCTTTTCTTGCCACACAGTTCCGATTATCCTAAAAATCCTATTATTGAGGAGAGCTGTTAAGATCTTATAAAATGTTTTCAGACAACTAATTTGCAGGATCAGTGTGAACACTTCAAACAACCACTTCGGAATAGATCTTCATGCCTCTTCAGGCGCTTCAAATGGCTGTCAAATTCACAAGGGGCAAACTAAATCTAAACCGTTGAGTTGTTGAACGCCATATTTGTAGCACATAATCTAAAACCAATTATACCGTTCGTTTCAACTCGCTTTTTCCCAGAAAGATACTTTTTTTTTCTTTTTGTATTTTGTAATTGTAAATGGAGTGTTATTTTTTTATTTAAAGTCGCGCGAGCTTTATAATAACACGGTAGTTTATTGGTGGCAAGGGTTAGGAGCGGAAAGCGGGGGACTCGCCTGTATTCCCAGGTGCCCCTCAAACGGCTGTCAATTTGGCTACATCGAAACTACATCTAAGCGCATGAATTATTGGTCGCAATAATTTAATCACATAATCTAAAGGCAATTGTACCGACCGTTCAACTCGATTTTTCGTCTCCCCGAGTTACTTATCAGCGGTCAGTATTTTTGGAATCGAAATATCTAGAACAGGTTTCTACGTTCCAGTAAACAAGTATAATATAATTTTTCTTCGTTTCTTCACACAAAGTTCGCTATAAAGTGACTGTATTCGTACGTGCATTTATTATCAATGGGAAAATTACCAAAATAAATATATTACCAAAAAAAATTCAACTGTGACACGTAAAGGCAAAGAAGTTTGTAATTTAACATTTTCAACACTTGGATGATGTTGAATTTATAACATTTTTAGTTCAAAGTTGTACAAATGTTCCCCGCCAAGGCAATAAAATCATTAATTCTGTCGTCGTTTTCATACAAATAATTACCACTGGACAATTTAAATATTTTAAATTACTTTTCAAACAATGTTTAATTGTTTGAATAAATGTAAATTATTTAAACAATTATTTTTTCCCAAAAACTGTAAAAATAATCTATTTTCTTATTTAATAGTAATAGTTGGTAATCGATTGGAGTATTATATTATGTTTAAAAAATTATATAATTATTTAAACAATTAATTATTGTCTATTTACAAAATTTCTAAAAATTGAGGCAGAAATGTTTAATTTTACTTAAATTCGTATCCTGAAATACTTTTTCTTGAATAATTGCATAATTTTGATACATTTCTTCTAATTTTTTGCATATCTCTATTTCTGCAAACTATTTTTATTTTCTCTATCAGTTTTTTCGATAACTGTTACGGTCCCCATAATTGAGAACCACTCTGAACAATTTGTCGGGAATAAATCCCCGCCTGTGTTGACAAAACATAAACCAGGCTGGGAAAACCTTCTGACTAAATTACTTCAGAGTGGCTATTTAACGACCTTACTTTCTCCCAAGACAAATACGACCCTTTGACGTACCGTTACCTAGAGAAGATAGAGAGGTAATAAGTCACATCTGGCGCATCTGCGATGGAAGGTTTCCCCATCACGCGCCAGGCCCGTGAATCTGAGTCATTGCGCATCATGACTTCTCTCTCTTTCTTTCTCTCTCTTCTCTAGGCGTGGAAAGCGGCCAGCGAGCGCCAACCACGTATTCATTACGTTAAAGGGAGAAACTCATTTTAAAAAACTTTTAACTTTCGCGATGTTTAAAATTATAAAATAATTCGTAACGTGTACCTTTCTTTTTATTAATCAGGGGTTAGGAAACAAAAGGGGAAATTCCTTTGTTTAACCTTGTGTATATTTTGATTATATTACTATTATTACTATTATGTGATTGACTTTCATATATATATATATATATATGTATGCATTGTAACGCGTTAGTCAGCTTCGCGTTTAGAAATTAATTTTCTTCTGTCTTAAAAATTTTAACCTTTTACGTGCAAATTCATTGTATTGCATCGAAGCATTTTCCTTGCCTGTATCCGTATCGCCTCCCGCTATCCGCAAATATCGAGCTGAGTGACGCGCTCAGCTCTGCGAGAGTTGGGATGGACGGGGCAGCCGCTACGCCCCTCCATCCTTCACACGAGTGGCCGAGAGGACCGGGCCAATCGACGGCCGGACCGCCTCTCGGCTAATGCGAATAAAAAGGGGTGCGTACAGGCGAAAGTACGCACTCTTTCTCGGGCAACCAGTTGGGTAACCTCAGTCCCCTGGTCGCCTTCGGCTAACACTTTTTGTAGAAGCCACTTTTTGAGAGTAAAGAGTGCATTCGTAATCCAAAAATAATTTCAGATTGTTTTCTTTTCGCCTCCTTCTCGCTCTCTCGAGCAACATCCTCCGAATTCCTCCGACTTTCCGCCATCCTCCTCCTATCCTACCTTGACCGCTTTCCTATCTCTATATTTTTTTTCGGGGTCGGTAAGCTCTTCTTGCAGCTCCGGTCGCCCCTTCTGTACTTATTTCCAAGGTCGATAAGCTCTTCTTGCAGCTCCGGTGGCCTTTAGCTGTTCTTCTTTCCGGACCGATCAGCCCTTTGCGGCCCCGGCGATCCTCACCTTCTCTGCCTCCTGCTCCTCTCCTCCCCACATGCCTGCCCCAAACAAAACTTCCCTCCACTTGCCCTGCAAGCTGGTCATCAGCTTGAAGACTGCAGGCTGTCTTCCTCCTCCAACTCCACACTGAAGGCAGTAGTACGTTCTGTCGTACTAGTGCCATCCTCAGAGAGGTTTCGATTCATTCAGCCTCTCACTTCCACCTCTTCTTCTTCGGCGGTTTCGGGCCGCCTGAACTCCACCGGGCGCTACGCAACTCCCGACCCTACTCACGTGACCGGCGGCCTGCACGGACCCACCGCCAGGACCGGGCGGACCAGCCCATGGACGGCCTCCAGGCCAACGCAGCCAACCTCGTTCCATACAGCGTCTGAACGAGTTTCTCAGGGCGAACAACCGGTGTCTTCCCATCCGAGGACTTCCCTCAGCTACAGCCAGCAACAGCTTAAAACGCCGTGGTTAGTAGCCTCTACCCTGGAAGGTACGAACGGCTCTCTACGCAGCCACCAGGACGACAGGCCTCCGTGGTTAGCGGCCTCCACCTAGGAAGGTGCGAACGGCCCTCCACACATAAACAGCACATATTGGACGGAATTGTGGTTAGTGGCCTCTACCCCGGAGGGTACGAACGGCCCTCCACACCGTATTGCTGAGACGCACCTCCCTCACATACCTAACCTCCAACACCGCAGCAGCAGCTACTTTAGATCAAGTCGGGACAACCACACACCCCGGCTTGTATCATAACTTGAAGAAAAAGGAAATCAAATAGAACATATCCAATTATTTTTCTGACTGTACAGATTGTACAAGAATATATTAACAACTTGTTAATTGTTTAAACAAATATAATTTGTTGACAACAATTATTTTTTCAAGCATATTTTTCAAATAGTATGTTCTGAATGAAACATAATATAATATATTTTTTCTTAATGTTCTTTAAATTCAGTATGGATGGTTTTCATCTTTTTTGGTGCACTATTGAATTACTGAAAAAGTTTAATTACAAATTATGTTTCCTTATTGTTTCACAGTTAAAAACTTTTTTGTTGCTAATACATTTATTTTGGTAATTCGCCAATTGACAATGAATGCACGTATGAATGTAGTCATTTCATAGCGAAAATTGTGTTAAGAAACCAAAAAAAATTATATTATACTCATTTACTGGATCGTAGAAACCTGTTTTAGATATGTCGATTCCAAAAATACTGACTCCTGGTGAGTAACTTGGGAAGACAGTCGAGCCCCCGCTTGTTACTCTTGCACCTGCCACTGTTATACTCCCGCGTACTGTACACAACGCGCTAGTTTCAAGCGAGAAAAAATAATCTTTACTTTCATTTACAAAAAACAGACGTTTCAGAAAAACTTTAATTAAAAGAATTTTCAATTCATAGCTCAATCTAGTCTGAAAAGACGTTCAGTATGTCTGTTATTCGCTGATGAGAATACAGGTTCCTTGAAAAAATTGACTTATAACACCTGCTTAAATAATGCTTTTGTTTATGTAAAAATATTCTTCTTTTGTTATCTCTAGTAACTTAAGGGAAAAGCATCTGTCCGGTAATTCTATAAAGCAACAAATACCGACGCAACTAGAATGTGTACGCCATCAACTCCTGCTCCTTCTGTCCTAAAGTGCGGTCTCTAACTCTAAGGAGTCTCGCACTCTAAGGAGTCCTTAGAGTGCGGTCTCTAGCCGCGGACTGCTAATCTTTTTACAATGTTAGGAGGAACAGTGTTGTCGGACCAGATGCATTGATCCCAGAAGAACAACGTTTTGCATCTGACTTTCGATCGGCTGAGCCTGATGCTGGCAAGCCGGGATTTTTTTGAGTTGGCTAAGAAATGAAGCTTTAACACCTCCAAATCAGCCGTTTTGAGAACCACAAGATAGACTTTGTAGCCGTGCTATTACCATCAGCTGGTGCCGAGAATTCAATTACTTAAATTATGTTGGTATCTTACACTCATCATTCTCTACAACGGACTCCAGTTCCCCTGGGCGTATGGCAAGACGGGCATTATATCAACAGGATAAAAATGCCGAAGATGGTAATATAACACTTTTAGAATTGCATTGTATCTCTCTATGTACCCAAAGCGTGCTTATTTTGAGCATAGACTGAGAACATGTCCAATCGTTTCTGGCTCTTGCTTGCACGCTCAGCAGTTGGTATCGGCTACAAGTACATTCATTAAGCGCTCACGGTAAACTAAGGTGACTATAACGCCGTCTTGACGGCGTTATAGGCTCGTTATAGACGTCTTTTTATTGTTTTATTTTTTTATTGTTTAAAGCCAACTAGATTATGATTATTATTTCAGTAGATAATTTTATTATGTCCGCTTTTAGCTGTTCATTTGCACCCGATTCTGATCCTTCCAGGAAATCCATGTGATAAGAAATATGTAATACCTACTTCATAAATGTATTCCAACTATGCAAGATAGAGAATCCAAATTTTTAAAATTCAGTTTTGTATGGCAGCAATAGTACTCTTTGTAAATCATTTACATACTTAGTTCCAGCTCCACAAATGTTGCTGTAAATAGAAAAATTTTGACTTATCTAGTAGTTGCCCACTTGTCCATCAATCATGGCACATGTTAAAACAGTTCTTCCATTGATTGTTATATTGTGAAATATTAAACATTATAGCCGTACCTTTTTAAATATTAATTAAAAACCCCCATCATTCTTTACTACAACATCTTTACCTTCTTTCACAAACAAAAATTTATAATTTATGTCTGCATACAATTCTAGTCTGGTAGTTTGTTGCCTCGATGCTCTATCCATTTCCCATTTACCTAATAGCGTTAATGTTTTTCCATACAAACTTTTTAGTAATTTTTTATCTTAGGTTAATATTATTCTTTGTGCTGTGTAATGTAATAATGCAATTAATTCAACTTTTGCTCCTTATACTGTTGTTTTCAAATTTTCGGGTTAGAAAGCCTTTTTAGCTTCTGAAATCGCTTTTTGATCAGGATATACGTTATTACCGTGAGGATCTTTAGTGTGAAATTATAATTTTTCGTATATTTTTTTTTGGTGTCCGCCTACAAACATAGCTAGAAGTTTGTTATTATTTTGGCTAAAATTTGAAAAATCCGTGTGTTCAACATCAGAATGAAGATTCTTCTTAGACTCTTTTGCATTTACTTTATAAGCTATAAAGGGTTCATCTTTCTTTTCATCTTTGGCAAGTTCCGTAAAACGCCTTATCTTTAAACTAAATACTTCTTTCCATTCTTTTATAAATTGTGCAAGAAAAACTAGTCTTAACTTATCTTTAATAATACTGTCTAATTTTCTGAAAATTATTCCAGATATAAGTAATTCAAGTTTCATTCATTTCATTGTTATCGTCCTGTATTATAGTCCATAGATCATTATATTTTAGTTGAAATGAATTCATTTCCGAAATTTATCATCAACACTCTCGACAGATAAATTTGATTTGTGTATTTAAATGAAGGTGATGTAAATATGATGTATTTTTTTGTATTAAGTGGTCCAATCTACACCAATTATTTTAACTAAAAATTCAACAACCCTACTGACCTTAAGTCCGCACAGTCTATAATATACAACTATTAACTGATAAATTCATAAATCCATTTAAGTTCCAAATTCATACGCCCTTAGCAATAAGATGCGATACAACATTTAATAATAAGCCCAAATGACCTGAATAAAAAGTGTAACAAGTGATCTGATTCGAGCTAATTGTCCAATTTTTACATGGCATATATTATTGCAGTAACTTTCTGATTCCGCTATTCACTTGTTTCGAGCTGATTGCCAAATTTTGAATGGCATATTATTGCTAGCCGCGTACAAATTTGAAAGCTTAATGGATTGATGAATTGACGAGTAACAGTTGCAAATTGAAGAAATTAAAGAAAATTAAGAAACAATACATCTTACAGTCAATGTAGTAAAAATAGGTGCAGGAATAACAAATGCTGGGTATGTTAGCCGCGCTTTTTTAGTCATGTAGATAAAGTATCAAAAATAACTGCAGTATATGAAGAAATGATAGTACGATTAAATATAGTCCTGAAAGTCATTTCGCAGAAGCAAGAAATTCGTGCTGATAAATTAAAAATATATCCTCATGAAACAGCTAAATTATATGTTTCCAAATACCCATGGTACAAAATGCCACCTGCAGTACAGAAAATACATTTTCATGTATGTAATACAATGGAAAATTTTGGTGCGTCAGTGAGTTAGTTTTCAGAAGAAGCACAAGAATAAAGTATCAAAATATTTTGACAAGCTCGCGCTTCTCGTAGAAGAACGAGTAAAAGAGAATTAACTAATGAAAACGTTATGCATTACATGTTAATTTCATCAGACCCATGTATCAATCACTTAAGAGCAACTATAGAATAAAAACACAGCAAGCCTCCGAATCGAGTTAAAGTTTCCTTAAAAGCATGGGTCATTAAGGTTTGGGGTATGTGGGTTTGGGTTTTGTGGGCTTGCTGCTTGTGGAATGCTGTTAGCATTAAAGTCGTTTAGTTTAAGCTTAGTAATTATTAAATGTTGTGTGTTATAGCTGAAAAATAAAGAGTTCTTTATGTATATTTACACAAATGAATCTAGAAATTGCGTCTTATCTGCATGTGTGCTTTAAAGAGGACAGTTTTCTGTGTATTCAAATAAAATTTTATTCGAATCTGTGAAGATTTGTGGCAGCAGTTAAGTGATTTCTATCATCTGTTTAATAACCTCGATTTTTTTGTCATCCATATGGAGTATGCTTGTAGTCTGTGTATAAGTTAGATAAACGTTTATTGTTCGGCCGGCTGGCCTAAAAATACTAAATTGCATACACTTCCAACTTTTACAGAATTTGCTTACTACTATCTTTTAAAAACTAACATCTATCTACACCTTATCTTTAGAACGCGTTCTTATAGACCTATAGACCTACAGACGAGAGCTTAAAACTTTCTGCGTTGTTCTTGTAGGTATGCAATTACGAGCATCTTGTAGCTTTGAGCTCTTCCCTTACTGCTGCCATATTTATACAGAGGCTACGAACGTTGGAGGTGACAACAGTGCCGGCTGGATGCTTTCTTAGAGCTACCATCTGCCACTCCATAGGTTTTTAGTCGCTTCCTTCCTAATAGTCGAAAAAGTTTCTAAAAATGTATTTAATAAAACCGCCTTCTGAACTGCTGCCAATACTCTTCTGACTCCTAAATGTTCAAGATGTTCAGTGCATCTTGTGTGCTCATTGTCTGTAGCCGAAAACAAAATAAGATGATTAAATGCATGATTTACATTCCTCCAAAGGGTCTTTACCTCATGCCTTAACTTGCTACACTGATGGATCTTGGTTGTATAGGCTGATTGTAAATTTGGGTTAAGTGGACAAGGAATATCAATAAGGTAGACTCTTTAACATTTTTTTTCGTAGTACAATCTCAGGTCGATTGGCTCAAATGAAATGATCCCTTTGGATTGAAACACTCCAATATAATATGTAATCTTCACTTTCTAAAACGGGCATTAGAATGTATCTATAGAAAGGCATCCACGTTTTAAGAGTCCTAGGTTTAGCGCAAGTTGTTGATATATACTGCTCGCTACATCATTGTGCCGTTGCGTATATTCTCTCTGAGCCATTACGCGACTGCCATCCATAATGTGCTCGATGCATTCTTTGATATCTTCACATAATCGGCACCGATCGAACACGTCCTAATGCAACACGTGTTTGCAATAATTTCTTGTGCTGACAACCTTGTCCTGTATTTTAATGACGAATTCTTCCATGCTCGCTAGAAAAAAACCTTTCTCAGCCCAATATTGGATGCCTCACTATCCACTTCATTTTGGTCTATCGTCTTGGGGTGCTCCATTGTATTTCTAATTCCTCTGTAGCTTATGTCCTAATATTTGAGGCCCTACATAATAGTGCTGTAAAGCGCAACATCTCGTTTGCTGAGAAAACAGTCTCGCAACTGTATACCTCGTAACTCACATTTTTTTTATATTTATAGCGCCCCTACTTCCTATATGTCGTTGTAGAACTACTCTTTCAATCGCTGAATTATTGTCGTGCTATTGCAACAATGTTATTTTCAAACTGGTTCTCTAACTCTGTAGTCCCAAAGTCCCCTCTGGTTAAATACACTGTTCTGCATTTATCTAGCCCGAACTCCATGTAGATATCATTGGAAAACTGCTTCGTGACATCGATCACTTACTGCAGTTTCTAGGCTGAATTAGCGTACAGCTTCAGGTCATCCATGTACAGAAGGTGGGTCACTTGATGACCATCCTCATTATTGTGTATTCTGAACACATAATACATACTGTTTAGTATTTTGCTAAATGGGCTCAAGGCTAAACAGAACCATAGTGCACTGAAGAAGTCTCTTTGAAATATACCCATCGTAATGCCTATTGATCTAGTTATCCTTGGTTGCCCATGATCCAAATACTTGATTCTTGTACTCCAAAGCCTCATTGCACGATTTAGAAAGTCAATGATGCGTGGACAGATTTTGTAAAGTTTTAGGACGTTGAGCAAATAGTCATGTGGCACGGAAGGAAACACTTGCTAGTAGTCAATGAATGCATGAAGAAAATGCAATTTGAGATTCATCAAACAGAGTTATGCATATTCTTATTCAGGATCTAAAATATATAAAGATACCAGATTACTTTATATCCAGTGGTAATTGCCTACACGAAAAACGGCTTTTATAAGGAATGTTCTGCATTTAGTGAAAAAACCGGACCTTCTGGAGGAAAACAACGATCACGTTCGTATTTAGCATCCCAGAATACATCAACATATCGTATTAGAATTTTTTTTCAAATTAATCACACAACCAGGGCAACTCCATATACAGAACCACTGCTTTCCTAGGGAATTCGCCACATGTTTCAAGTCGCGATCATTTTCTCAGGAGCTGCTTCTATGCCCTCTGCTTACTTCATGCTGAACTTTCCTTGTCGGAAGCTCTCGGGAACAGCGGCTATCTTTAATTGGCTTTGAAGGGCGAGACTGTAGGACTCTTCCTCAAGGAGACGCTCCCTGTCCTCCTTTGGAGTACTGCCATCATATCGAGACACTTTTTGGGTCTCGGGCTGAGGAGCTGCGTCGCGCTGCAACTTAAGTTGCTGACGATGGTACTTGCTTCTGGCCGGAGTACTAGGCAACTGCATCAGCCCCCCCTTGATGACTCAAAGGTGATTTACCACCTTTGTTGATTTCTATCTTCTCTGGAGAAGATGGAATGTTTATTGCAGGTGTCATTGAAGACACTTGCTCATCCGTTTTATTATCTTTATTTTTTAGTTCGGAATCCATTCTGTACCCACGAGTAGCTAGAGAAAAACAAGGTTCATCCACACAGAGCCACGCTTGTGAAGATAAGACACTTTTACGGTGGGAGGTTGCCCGTAATCTTATGATACCGTTTGAGTCACCATTCCTTGGTGACATTCAACCCTCGACACGGTTGTTCGCTGCTTAGTCGAATTTACGCTGACACTGCAACCCTTCTAACCATTAAGTCCTACCCGTAAGAGTCATCCTCGTTGTGGATTCTAGGCCGTTGTTATCCGCGGGAGTTCTTAAACCTCCTCACCACGACAAGGTCCGAACCATCCTTCTGCTTATGCAGGGAAATTTAATTCTCCGTCATTCGGAGTAGAAGGTCTCATGCGTCCTATAGAGGAGGTAAAAAACCTAATTCGAAATACAGATTTTGTTTAAACTTCAGAAAAGTAAATAAAATAACGAAAAAAGATTCATACCCAATTCCTATAATGTCGGAAATATTAGATGCATTAATGTCAGCAAGTTACGTATCCAAAATAGATCTTCGTACAGCATATCATCAGCTACCGTTACAAAAGGAATTCAAACCAATAACAGCCTTTATAGTCCTGGACAAAAGAATGTTTTAGTTCAAGAGGATGCCATTTCGATTAACAAATGCTCCTGCTACGTTCCAGTGCCTGATGGACAAACTAATAACAACAGAATTAAAACCTCACGTATTTTGCTACCTTGACAATATTGTCATAGTTTCAAAAAATTTTAAGGAACATTTAAAATATTTAAAAAATGTTTTATATAAACTTGAAAATGCAAGTTTAACGGCAGAATTATATAGAGGCGAATTTGGTTGTTCCGAAATAAATTATTTAGGATTTAAAGTCAATGAAAAAGAATAACAAGTTAATGAGGATACAATTGTACCTGTTTTAAATTTTCCAAGACCAAAAACGGTCCAATAAAAACAAATATTAATAAGAATGGCATTATGGCACAAAAAATGTATTCCAAAATTTTCAGAAATTATAGAACCACTACAAAAGCTATTAAAAAAGAAAGGAAAGTGGGAATGGACTGACAAACAGGAATGCGTGGAAGTAAACAAAACCGAAAGAGTTAAGAGAACAAGTTTTAATTGAGAATCATGATAATAAGCGGTGAAATAATCCATTCTATCCTTGTCTGCTGAGTCATCTCCTCCATCATGTATGCTATAAGAATGAGCAAAAAAAATATTCCAGAAATTTATGTGGGTACTTGAGATGCGAATATCTGCTCATGGTGAAGATAGTAGTGAATCCAATCGACTCGAGACCGCAGAATTAAAAAATTTATCAAAAAAAAAAAATGAGCACAGCTCTAAATTCTTTAAATTAACGTAACAAGTGTATAAATAACATATCAAAATAAGAAAATAAGAAAAAAGACATTACAAATTAAGAATATATGAAAATAGAGGAGTGCCAAATGTTCTTACTCTCCGTGTGAACGCGAGAGTTTTTAATTAAAAATCAACTACTCGAAACTGAATTCCTGAATTGCAGAAAATCTGCAACTTCACAAAACATAATCTTAGTCAAAGCCACACGACTTTATAGCGTTTTACAGAGGATGAAAAAGCACACCTGTGACATGTCACAGAAATGATGTTGATCAAACCCTTACCCCTTGCCAATGTAACATGAGGAGAAAGAAACCCTGTGACTACTATCCGTTAACGATGGGAAGGCCCCTTCAAAACAGCTGCAAATTTTTGTAATTTACGCGCAAGAAAAAAATCGGATAAAAATACAGCTTATACCATAATAAAGCTTACTTTATTGTGCTTCATACAAGTCCTCATTTGTTTATGTATAAAAATTAGTTTCGAAAATATCCTTCGCGAAAGGACGAAAACCGTGGTTTCTTTGCGTCAAAAGAAAATTACAATATATTAATAACAATTAACGTAAAATTCGTTTAAACATAACTATGCTATCTCTCTTAATATACGTAGTAGAGAGCTATATTTTTGATCGAATTGCTTGGAAAATTTTCAACGAATATAGTCGAATAAAAATCAGGAATGTAAATCTTGAAACATATTAATTAACAACAAATAATCGTGAAAGACAAATTTCGTGGTACTTTTATTTCGGGAAGAAAGTATCTATTTCTGGTTTTCATGCAGTAACTATCTCTTTTATATGAGTGGACCCTTCAGGCTTGTTAAACCGCTGTGTCCTCACACCCACAAAACCGTGCACTTTTTCTTCCATTATTATTAGTTATTAATTAATATGTTTCAGGATTGTCATTTCTAATTTATATTCGATTGTATTTGTTGAAATTTTCGAAGCAATTCAATCCAAAATACAACTCTTTACTACGTACATTGCGAGAGATAGCATAGTTATATTTAAATGCATTTTACGTTAATTTTTATTAATATATTGTAATTTTATTTTCACATATTTATAGTCAAAATATGAAAGCATCTGCATAATTTTTTTTTTCAAATTTTTTACATTCTGATTCCTGAGAATGTAACGTGATCGTCCAAATTTTCAATCTCTGGTTTTAAACGGATCTTTACGTTTCGGCACTCACAGAATCCGAAATCCATAAAATTTCATCGGTGTCTGTCTGTATGTCTGTATGTTTGTAGGTCTGTAGGTCTGCATGTCTGTATGTCTGTATGTTGTAGCCACGCTAACTTTTGAAGAATTTGTCCAATCGAGGCCGTATTTGATACACTTTTGAAGGTCCACAAAATAAAGGCTAAGTTCGTTAATCAGATATTTTGAACCAAAATTAAAAAATTGATTGCATTTTCAAAATTTTGAAATTTTTATTGTTGAAATTTTATAAAGTTTTGTCAAAGTTTCTTATAGATGGGTAAAAGACTTGAAAATTATCCAAATAAAAATTATAATTTTTATGAAAATTAGAAAAGTTATATACTTTTCAAAAATTTGAAAATCTTTAACAAATAGAAAAAATTATTTTTTTCATAGATCTAAAATTTTTCACTAAATACCATATATATTTTTAAACTATTTTAGCCGAATTTTTCGATAAGCGTACATTTTTAAAAATCAGAGCCTGTATAACCTAACAGTAGAGCGCGAAAAGCGATTATGGCAATAAGAATGTAATTATCAAGGCCGTAGGTTCTTTGAGAACCTTCTTTACTGTGAAATTAAAAAAAAAGGTTCAGCTTTACTTTATGATTGTAGTTTATGACGAGTTTGAATTACAATGTAGAAAATTTCGCTTTGTGGTCTGTGCTCAAATGTGGAGGGTAATCCAAAGACCAAGCGCGGAGCGCGAGATAAAAATATTATCCAGCGCGAAGCGCGATAATGAACAGTCGCTTTCGTCCTTTCACAAAGGATATTTTCTAAACCAATTTTTGCACATACCAAGTCACAGTGGATTGTCGCAGTTTATCTTGGACGACGTCGGGTCTGAGGAAATATTTTGCAGGGATCGCCATGATGTTTGGGAGCCTTTGCATGTGATGTAACGCTTTATTTAAAGCCTTTTCAGCCCCCCCCCCCCTGTTCCCCTTGTCATGCTCAGTCACAAATTAACGAGATCCCACCTATAATATTACATCACGTTATTTCGGCCCCTCTTTTATATTTTTAAAAATAATTATAAAATACTTTTAGGAATCTTCTCAAACATAGGAATCAAACGTTACATGAACATAATGAAAAATATGAACCTGATTATTAACACTTTCTTATTCTTCTCAAAGAACACATTAAACAGCTAGGATATACACGCAGAGAAAAGGACCTCATTTTTTCCTAAAAACCAAGTCGAATCTACTGATCTTCCAAGTATGTATATGAACAACACGACAGTTAAGTAAACGGTACAGTTACAGGCAACTAAATATGACTATCACTGATGGTCACCAGTACCGATTCTCAAGTAGTGCTGAGCTGCGGATCAGTACATTTTATCGATCCAGTCGCTATCCTGAACAGTTCCTGGATGCTGCAATTACGAATTATAATGTGACTTTAACAAAAATATAAAGAGATCTAAATTATGTTATAGGCGTAGACTACAGTCAAGACAGCACTATAAATTGTGAAAAAGTATTGCTAAAAAATAATTCATAAATAAGCGCATGGTTACTTCTTATAAACTTTTTCAGATATACTTATAATTAATCGGTATTTGTCAGTTATAACGCTCATAATAAAATTAAAATTTCGCACGTAATGGGTGGGGGGATTCGAACGCATAAACCTAAGCATGGAAGTCAATAGTCTTAACCACTACACTATTACGCGAGTTGCGATCTGTAAAATAATTTTGAAATGCATTTGTAACTGAGGGTGACGACCTCGGAAACGGCTTCTAAATACGCGCCCATGCCATCTAAGTGCCCATGCCTTGCTAACTGGGAATATGGAGTAATGTCGCATCTGTCACAGAAATGTCAGAAAGGGACGTTTTTTGCGTGATGCAATCTATTCATTGCCTATTACGCCGTGAATTCATCTGGTGGTCCGCGCGGATAGAATGCGCTGTTTCGCCTTTAGGGGCGAGCTAAAAAAACTAATCAGATCGGTAGCATGTACCGATCTTTCGGTGATGTCCACTGCACTACTATTTTAATCTCGGTTCAGTGTATTTTACATGTCGTACAGTATGTAATACAAGGGAATAGAGGTTTATTTTACTGAAGAATAACCGTTGAATAAGCCTTAATTTCATTGTGAAATTTACGAAATTCTAAGTAATTTTTACACTTTCACCCTCTTATTAAGAGCAGTTTATAGTGTTACAGTTACAAGAAACCCTTTAAAATTATTGATAAGTAAATATTACATTTCTTTTTTCTGCGTGTACGAGTATATGGGCTCACTACTCTACAGGTTGTCAATTAAAAACAAGAAAACCCTCCGTCACATTACGCGCAGAATGACTCGTCCCCCACATGTCACATATGTCCCAAACATAATTCCAGTGTTTTTTTTTTTAGAAATCAGGTACCTGCAGTGCTGCGAAAATTTTAATCTTTGTTAAACAAATTGTGCCGGACACTGCTGTGATTGATCTCAAATATAATGTTGGTAAAAAACCTACCCTTTTAAAGCATTTCTTATCGTGCGCCATATTGTATCCCTGTGACTTATCACAGAAAATGTGTTGGTCAAACCCATAACTCTTTCCAATGTCACATGAGAAGTAGAAGAAAATACTATGAGTAGTTACAGATATAAAGTTAGTCAAACCCGTACCTCTTTTGAACAATTTATGGTAGTTGGGAATTTAGACCTGTTGATTGTCACATGCATAATGTTGGTCAAACCCAAACCTCTTTTTAACGTGTCAAGAGGGTTGGGACAAGAGTTACCTCGCTGGCGAATAACAGATAAAATTACGGTCAAAAACCTAGCCATTTCAAACATTCCTCAGGGGTTTGAAGACTCCCCTATGACTTGTCATAGAAATAATATTGTTAAACTCCATACCACTTTTCAATATCTCATTAAAGGTGAAAAGGCACCCCTGTGTCATATCACTGATATAATTTTGCTCAAAGACCAATCCTTTTCGAACGTCTCGTGGGCGGGTGAAGTTACTCCATTTACATGTTATAGAAATAATGTTATTCAAACACCTTTCCAACGTGTCGTATCGTGGGACATGTTGCACCCGCATGACTAGTTACACAATTTCGTTTGAAAACATACCTTTTTAAAATATGTCGTCGAGCTCGGAAGAATTACCTGACTGACCTGACTTATTTCTCAATCGGTTACTTGGTTATTGCCAACGGCAATACAGTTATTATTATCTTATTGAAGTGATGCGTTTTTATTCTTCCACCTGTGAATACAGTACCTCTAACCATCTCACCACTTGTTTTCCCACACCTAAGATACATCTCGTCATTTTTTTATAATTAATAAAGCTTGAAATTATAATCAAAACCCATAGCTCTGTTAAACGTCTCTGGGGGTCGGGAAGGCACACCTGTGACTAGGTACAAAAATAATTTACACCTTCGTATTTGATCACAGTTATAATGATGAGCAAGAATCTGTCCTATTGAAGGTCTTGTGGGGGCATGTAGGTATGTCTGTGATTTGTTAGAGAAATAGTCTTCGTAAAACCTCTTTCTTTTTCAGAGTATCGTGGCGTGGGCCATACGGCACTCTTGTGACTTGCCACATAAATCATGTTGGTCAACCTCACACCCTTTTTAATGTATCATGGGGGTGAGGCACACCTGTCAGTAGTCACCGTTATGCAAAGGCATCACAAAACAAACAAAAATATGCTAGAAATTATTCATAGGTTCTTAAAATTAACCAAATATTCCCTTGAAGTGTCGTGAAGGGGGGAGGGGGTAGAAAGTCACCTTTTTGATTGATCACAGATATAGCGTTGGTCATACATCTACCTTTTTGAAACCATTCATATAGAGGAATGTCACCCCTTTAAATGACCTCAGTTACAATGTTGGTAACGCACCTACCCTTATCAAACGTTTTGTGAGTTAGTCAAGGAACCCCTATCTTGTGTTATAGAAATAATTTTAGCCAAATCCCTTTCAAATCCAATATCTCATATAGTGGGATCTATGACATCCCTGTGACTTTTCACAGAAATATTGTTGGTCCAATCCGTTCCCGTTTTCAACGTCTCATGGGGGTCAAGAAGTCATGCCTGTGAATCATCAAACATAGAATGTACGTTAATGGCCTACCCTTCTTGAACATATCCTAGAGGCGTGCAGGCAATCCTGTGATTTGTCATAGAAATAATGTTGTTCAAATGCGGACACCTTTTCAACGTCTCATGAAGGTTGGGCGGAAAGGCACCCCTGTGATTTATAACAGATATAATGTGTATCAAACACCTACCCTTTTCGAACGCCTCGTGGAGGCGTGAAGTTATTCCTGTATTTTATTACCTGTATTTTCTGTGACTTGTCACAGAAATAATGTTGGTCAACCCATGCTCTTTTTCAACGTCTCATGGTGGAGAATGCAAACCTGTGACTTGTCACAGACATTATGTTGTTCAAACCCATTCCTTTTTTTATCGTCTCATGGGGGGGAACTATTATTAGTTATCACAGATATAATGTTGGTCAAATATCTACCCTATTTAAATATATCTTGCTGGCGGTAAGGCACCGCTGTGACTTGTCACAGAAATGATGTTGGTCAAACCCATACCCCTTACAAACGTTTTATGGGGGGGGGGGGCGTAAACGCGCCCTCTGAACGATTGCAGATGAAGCGTAGGTGAAGCCTCTACCCTTTTTTAAAGTGTCGTTGAAGTGTGAAACCAACCCTGTGATTTGTGACAGAAATGATGTTGGTCAAACCTATATACCCTTTCCAAACCATGATGGGGGCGGAAAGCCATCCTTAACATTGAGCACGGATATAATGTTGGTTAAATACTTACCCTTTAAGTACGTCTCGTTGGGGCGGGAAGGCATCCCTGTAACTTGTCACAGAAATAATGTTTTTTTTTAAAGAAGTAATATTAGTCAAATCCCTTTCCATTGGAAAGTCTCGTATGGTGGGCCATATAGTATCTCTGTGACTTTTCACATAATAATGTTCATCATACCCATAACCCTTTTGAGCGTCACATGAATGCCATCGTAGAATTTAGCTTCCGGAACATTATCCGATAATTCGAGCAACATGTAAAAATGTCAATTTTTTGCTCATGCAACTGAATCCCGTTTTCTCAATGATGTGTGTAAATCCACGTTGAGTTCTCCCACATAAAATTGTTGCGACACGATTTGAAAATTGATCATTAATTTCTCTTTGGATTCTTCGTGGTTTTAATGTGAATTATCCCACAATTAAGCTATTCTCTCACAATAAGACTCTTATTAGAAACTATTGCTATTAAATTTTTCTTACAAAATTAAATGCTTTGCTTGTGAGTGAGTAATAAACCAAATTAATTGATTTAAACAAATACTATGGTAAAGCAACTTGTCGTCTGAACATCGGCCTTAATAAATGAAAAAATGGTTAAAAACATTATACATTTTTAATTTATTAAATTTTTTCTTAGTAAATGCCATGCTAAATACCAATGCCTTTCAAGCCGATTGGTCGAGTAAAAGATGTGAGTGGAGTGTGAGTGTGTAACCTATGTGTTGAGTAAGTGTATGTGGAATGAGTTAGGGAGTGCAGAAATAGATTCTTAGCGAGAAGGTGAGGTAGCGAGAGGCAGGTCAAGGGTGGTTCTTGTATGGTTAGGGGAAGTTGAGGGAGGGAAAGGGGTACCTGTGAGGGTTCATAAAGAGAAATTAAATAAAATAGAGGAACCTGCAGGGCGATAGGCGTAAGCAGTAAAAGAGTGCAGTGACATATGTCGACTGCTGTAGGTGGTGTATGAAGAGGTCTTCGTTACCGGTAGAAGAGCAAGGAGATAGTCAAGAGAGCTCGGTAAAAAGCGCTGTGGAAAGTCCTTTCAAGAGGAGCAGTAGAACACTGAGGTCACCAACCAAACAAATGGAAGGGCATTCCGAAAAAGAGGCAGTGGGGAAGTTAATAAGTGAATAGAGTTAAATAGAGAGGGGGGATTCAAAGAAACTGAATGGATGATAAAGGCTAGCCAGTGATAAATGGTGTAGTAACAGGGTACAAAGAGTGAAAATACACATATATGAATAGGATGGGGCATCGATAATAGACTATGTGATCATGAATATGCAAGAATGGGAGGAAGCAGAGAAATTCGCAGGTTAAGGAAGGGTAGAATCAGAATATCAGCTATTGCGATTTTGGATAAAAGAAAAGGGTGGAGGAAGGCAAGGTTAGAAAACATAAACTTTGAAAGGAAGTCAGTGGAAGATATATGGGAGGATCTTAAAGAGAAAGTGAGAAAAGAACAATTTGGAAGAGGAGTTGAGAGGTGTTAAGACAGAAGGGGAAGTCGTGAAGATTATTCATACGTTTAGGAAACGTCGGGTAGGGATGAGTTGAAAGATACGGAGTAAGGAACAGGAGGATTTTTTAAAGAACCATTTTAGGGCTTAGACTCACGGAAGCGAGATGAGGGGATTAGAAGAACGAAGGAGGTAGGTAGGGAGGAGCTGACTGATGAGGAGATAGAAAAGCAGATAAGGAGTTGAGAAGGTCTCAGTCAGCAGGTCTGGACGGGTTAGAGATGAAAGCGTGGCTGCTTATTACATACGAGGTTAGGAAGAAGCTGAAGGAGTTAGTTAAAAAAAGTATGGAAAGGGGAGGATCCCATGAGGGTGGGGGAAGCAGTTGATCGTGCTACTGTATGAAAAAGGGAATAATGAGACGCAAGTAAATTATAGAGGGATTACGCTAATGAATACGGCGTAAAAAAATTTACGCGATGGTGTTGGCGTATGGGCTGCGGAAGGAGGTCCAGGAGAAACGAATATTGCCGGAGACGCAGACAAGCTTTAGGGAGGGCAGTTCGCTAAAAATGGGAAGGATATGGGAGCCGATTGTGGAAAGGAGAGAGAAGCGATGTCTGATAGAGTGGGTAAAAAGATACCTGGATAAGAATATCTTAAAGTTGAATCCGGAAAAGTCCAAGGTATATGAGATGGTAAGTAAAAACGGCATGAAGAGAGAAAAGGCAGCAGGGGAAGATAAAATAAGAGAGTCAAGGTTTAACAGTAAGTGTGTGTGGATTATGCCAAGGAAGAGAGCGCAATACCTGTTTGAGAAAGGAGAGAAAGGAAGTCAGGAGCATAGAGGGAGGGTAAGGTGTGGGGGCTTGGAGGATGTTAATAGGTCTTGACCCTGTTGGAAGGGAAGGATATGTGAATTGTACGAGAAGTTAGATGCAAGAGTGCAACACTAGTTGGAGAAGTGTGAAGAGGTAGATAAAAGTGGGAAAAGCATGGTGGTATCGATACATGAAAGGGGGACAAAAGGGCAGTAGAATAGGTGAAGGGGGCGTTGGTTAAGATAAAGAGGACGAAAGGGAAGGAGGAAGAGGAGGGAAAATAAAAGATTGTAAATAGGAAAGTAAGTAGTATATCTGCTTACTTTTCTATTTACAATCATTTATTATAATATATAAGTATTAGGTATTAGCCGCGGACGCTTATAGGAAGACTGGGCTTTATTTATAAGTCCTCAACTGAAAAAATATGATATAATGATAACCAAATTGAAGAAATTAGTTTCCATTAAAGTTATATATTTGGTGATCAATTTTGACAGCGTGAAATGACTAATAACTGTATGTTTTAATGCTCTTGACCTTTTTATTCAAAAAACAGTAAATAAGGAGAGCGAAATATGCAAATTTAAAGGGAAAAAAATGTTATTCTTCATGGTTGATATGGAAAATCCAAAAGTGTTCAGAAAAATATGTTTGCCTAGGGTATACAAAAAGGGATTAAGTTTTAAAGCTCATATCTACTGATATGTGAATTTACAACAAGAGGACAAAAACGGTATTGAAAAGCATTGAATAATTTTCAATACATCATTAAGCGGGAAGTTTTCGAATACTATTTAATTCAATCCGTCCTACCGCTGACGTTTTTAATACAAAATATTTTTCTTTGCAACAAACTGATACACTGGATTATTTGTTTAAATGAATTCGTTATGAAAATTTTTAATATAATTGTGATGTTCCTTTAGTTCATCTTCTTTAATTTTTATCAGAAGGAAGTTTATTCAAGTGACTTTTTTAGAGATAAGAAAATCGTTTTCTTTAAACGGCAAATTCAAGTAGTAATTAAGAAAAGAAAAGACAGAAAGTGAAGACGTCACGTAGAATAGCACGTCTATGATCACGTTTTATCATATATGTAACACTCCTATATTGCAAGAAGGCGGTCGTCCTGGGGTCGCTCCGTGTCCTTAGGGTGCACGATGATATTGAAAAAGTTTCGTGCACTCTAAGGGACACGGATCGATTCAAGGACGACCGCCTTTTGCATTTTCCCCGCGAATGCTTCAGCATATTCTTGACACGCACGGATGCTTTTCAGACTATTAACCAGTGAAAGCTTGGCACCTCCATGAGCGCCGATGACAAGGGCGATTAGTTTAATAGAATATTCTGGGAACAATCGTCGCAACTCCCTTAGAAGGTCTCTACCTATCTTTCTTTTCATTCTAGTTGGCTATGATCTTTTTGCCAGCTGGTGTCGAAAATTCGTTAACAAACATGGTTCGCTTTTCAAAGTCAAGGAGAACTATATCACGCCTTGAGTGTAAAACAGAAACAATTGTCGAAAATATAAAGTTCTGGTGTATGCGGCACTTCTCATTCTCAAAAACTGACTCTATTTTTCTAGGACCGTTTTGCGGAGCGATTTTAAGTTTCATGCCGTAAGAGTGACATAGATGGTAATAAAGCACTATTAGTGCACTTATTAGCACTATTAGTGTACACTATTAGTGACATTGACTGATCCTCCACATTTCTGTGGTGGATACCGTGCATCCCCTAATCGAACAGCTGTTCACGGAAGTTTTTCTCCTGTGCTTTTTAAATCCGGACTTTCAATTGTGAATACTCAAGATAGATAAGATTTGATGCATTTTGCTCACCCCCGATAATGAAGATAAGCCCGAGTGTTTTAGCAGCCCCCCCCCCCACGCTCCTTTGTCTAGAAACGCTCCTTTGCCTACTTCTTCGTGCAGTATTCTTTAAGATATTTAAAAGTATTCTTTATAGTTATCACATCCTGAATGCGGCTCTGTGGGACGCACACGTATATATGAGTCTTTTCAGTGCAAAAGTGTCGTATAGCGCTTCTATAGCCGAGCTTAGGGTCTACAGGGATGCTATTAAAATTTCTGTGCTTAAAATAAACCTTGCCGCATTTTTCTGACCCAAATTCCATTTCTATTTCCTTAGTGTATCGCGCGAAAATTCCTAGAGCTAGATGAAGTTGCTCTTTATTTTTAGCACATATCTTAAGAATATACATGTGATATACATGAATGACCTTGTGCTTTCAATTTGCAGGTTTTCCGCAAAAGTAGCCCTGGAAATGGCGAGGTGCTAGAGATAGTGGAAATAATTTGAGGCAAAAGAGGAGTGAGCTCATGGTGTCGCCCTGAAAGACACCTCTCTGAAAAGTGACCTTGTTAGTTGTCGCACTATTTGTTCCAGATGAGATAGTAAATCTGGTTTTCCAAAGCGGCATCAATCTCTATGCACTTCACGATTTGCGGATAAACCTTTAAGATTTTAAAAAGTCAGGTGATAAGTCTATGGAAGGTCGAATCGAAAGCTTTCCAGTAATCAATCCAGGCCATCGATAGGTCACGCTGGTAGGATGCTGCATCTTTGTAGATACATCTATTGATGATCAGATTCTCCCAAAATACTGCTACGCCTTTTTTTGAGCCGCATTGTTCATACATTTCTTGCCACACAGGCCCGCTTGTCCGTACAATCATATCATTTATGATAGCTATAAAGATCTTATACAGTATCTTCAAACAAGTGATTGGCCAGATGGAGAAAATAGCCTGATGCTGATGGGTTAAATGAAACTTCTTCCACCAGAAGGTCTTGATACCATCTGGTCCCGGAGCGGAATAGTTCTTCATACCTCTTAATATTTTTTCACCTCCATGGTCGACAGTAACTGGAGGATATTGGAAGAGTTGAGATTGTTCAGAAATAAACTGTCGGTGTTCTCTGAACCACGTCTCTCTCCGCTGTAGACATAATGATGGTGCTTACTTACTTTATTCGGAAATCCTTTCCTCCTACTCGCTATATGCAAGTCAACCGTCCGCAAACCTCAGACCAAATTAATTATTGTAAAATGCTCACTTCTGCAGTTTTCTATTGAGTATTTTCAAATTTTGCTGGAAAAATAGTTCGACTTCAGAAATTACCCAATGACCCCAGAAATACAAAATTTTAATTTTAATTTTATACGTTTCAATGAAATTGTTCTAAAATTCACTAGATGATTAAGTTTATCTGAAAAAATTTTATGCTGATGGTGGACAATAAAAATTAAAAAAAAAACAAGATGGCGATCACGTATTTTGATAAAAGCTGAGCTCTGCTATTTTAAATGAAATATTATGTAACTTTGCTAGCAAAAGACATAAAAAATCTACTAAAATGCGTTTTCATTCCAATTACTCTAAAATTATTCTGTTCTTAATCCATTCATTTCAAATGATTCCATATAATTCTGCTCTATTCGTTTATTCTACTAAAGAAATTGATTTTCGTCATGAAAGTCATATAAGATGCAAATTTACTTTGATTCGAAAGGACTGCATTTTACTGATTCTTCCATATTTCTTTATTGTAAATATTTTTATAGGTTTAGATTTAAGTTAAAATTACGTGAATACAATTGCCAAATTTAAAAAGAGAGATTGTTCAAATTCAGTGTATTCAGAGGGGTTACTTTTTATTCAGTTTAATTCCAGTATAAGGTTGATAACTAAAGACAACTTTTTATTAAACTAATTTCCATTCAAACTATTTTGTCTGTTCACAGAAGGAGATGAGGCTGTTAACTTCACAATTGAGAAATATTATAAGGAAAATGTTACACATTAAAGAACGAAATTTCCAGCTGTCAACAGATACTGAATTATTGATGGTTTTGAACATATCATGCCAAAAAACTTTCGCGATGGTAGAAAATTTTATAGACGCTGAAATGGTAAGTATATAAATGTTGGCATAAAAGAACTGTATTTAACGAATTGAATGAAATCACCCTAATTAATATCTTCTTAATCACGGAGTTTTCTCTTGTGCTGTTTACGTTTGGTACGTTTGGTGTCATTATTGGTTAGTGGATGTCAGGTGATTCGCTGCTTTTATATAATCTCGCTTAGGTTACAGTTTCACTGACACACACACACACACACACACACACACACACACACACACACACTTTAAGGTCTAACTCAGTGTGATGCACACGCAATAGTTTAAACTGAATAGACAGTATAGACCTTTTCATCTTAAATAATTCGAACCCTGCAGACAGAAAATATTCTGGTAGTTCTCATAGACAGATTAAGCCAGCGGTTGGATTTACTACGCGCTTGTTTAGTCCCTGTGACTACTCAGAGGAACATAGTGCTCACTACAAATCCGGTCACATTGACGATTCTCTTTTAGTAGAATAGACAAAGCCGGAATGTAGTTCACACTAACTTACTCACGAGACTAAGGAACGTTTGCAAATCCATAAATGTTTATAATTTTCGTTTTCTATTTATAAACGTTTAACAATATACGAATTTTCTTCATTTTCTTCTATTTAGGCTCCTAAAGTATTTACTTTTGATATCGGCATACATTCGTTTGGACGTGAGTTGGACAAAAAAAGCACAAACCAAAATTTTGAGATTAGTATAAGACCACACAACGTTATAGACCCTTTGCTCTATATTTAGAAGCTACGGTAATATTTTAAAACTACTTGGCTACGAAGAGTTATCTGAATGATCACCGCGATCATTTTTATTCTCAAACTTTGAGTAGTAAAACCGTTTCAACTTATCAGGATTTTTTAACCACCAAGGATTCACCTATAGTGATCCACCTTTAGCGACCTTTTAACGTCGATAGTAGGTGAGAATCAATCTTTTCCAATGGTGCCAATATTTCACTATTGATAAGCCAATTTTCCGTTAACTTAGCTTAATTATTATCTTGCATCTCGACTACTATTGAGAATTCAAAAAGGATTGAAGAATTTATATTGTCCAGGTACGTCAATAATAGGTTCTTAATAAGAAGCTACTTGACCAAACTTTTTGTAAAACCATTGACGCTTGCCATTTGAACGCGACTACATGAAAATACTGTGAAGAAAGTTAAGGAACTTCAAATACACAGCCGAAGTACGATAGCTTACATACTATGGGTGGGTGGGTGGGTGGGTGGGTGGATGGATGGATGGATGGATGGATGGATGGATGGATGGATGGATGGATGGATGGATGGATGGATGGATGGATGGCCACCTCCCAGTCTTCCGTCGGTTACTAGGACCTTTTCATGCAAAAAGTACCTTGTGCAACCTGCAAATGTCTCTCAAGAATGTTGCTCTTAGAGACACCCTTTTGACTCCACTAGCATCTCCTAGCACTAAGAAAACCACCCTTGGCTCCCTCGAAAGCCCACACTCTTAACTTCAAACTCCCCTGATCCCTTGCCACACAAACATCACTTTCCCTATTTAGCCAAATTCAACACCACAACTACTCTAAAAAGAGCTTTAAAAAAAGCTCAACGCTCATTTGCTTAAAAAACGAACATTAAAAGCCATTTTAAAAACTCAGGGAAGAGCTTTCATAAGAGACCTTTTTGGAAAATTATGAGACAAAAAATAAGCAACCAAATAACTACTTTAGTATGTAGACTTCAATCAAATGGATCTTCAGAGTGAAGTAGTGACGTATTGGTCGATTATATAGATATTATTCCGAATATTATTTTCATTCAGCTAAATTACTTAAATTTTCGATCTTCGGTTATAACTCTGCAATTCAACAAGGCACTAAATTCATTCCTTTTGAATTAATCTATGGAATAAAGAAAAGTAAGACTTCCCGTACATGCTCCCTTAATGGTACGAATGGTACAAAATTTTAGTCATTAAAATTGATGAATGTGATTAAAACATTAGAAATTTTTACACAAATTGGCAAAAAATAACATTTAAAAGTGTACCTCCTGATTAGGCCAGATGGGTTTGGAAAATGAGTTGCTTAAAAAGCTTGTTGTCCCTTAAAGATTTACATTTCAAAGACTTGCGAAAATTAGTAAAGTCAATAGTGTAATGTGCCATTTGTTTTAATGCTGATGACACTTTTATCATAGAGATAACACGGTTACGTGTGGTAGAAAGAAAAGGCCGTGTGAAACTAGTTACCAACGTTTCTAAAAGATCAATTTACATTACACCAAACAAAAATAATACATGTCTACTGTAAGCTTTTATAGTAGCGATTGCAATCGCAAATAGTCCGTCCGATCAAGATGACAAAAATTTAAAAAAAAGGTAGAGAAGAATAAGCGATAGAGATTGGCTTGAAGCCCAGATTAAGGCAGCAGAAAAGCTAACAAGAAAAAACTATCTGGCAAAAGCTCAAAGAGCATTGACAGTATTATATGGGAAAGATTTTGGAAAAGAAATAGATAGAGATATTCACATGGACAGTTCAGAAATAAAAAAACAGGCAGTGAAATTAAACAATGAAATGTGACGCTGATTATAGTTCACTGCCATGTAAGGCTAATATCATTAATAAAAAAGGCAATATTAAATCTGTAGACTGCGGACGTTACTTTTATGATGCCGAGTGCTCCAGAAAACATTGATTTCTTAATGTACACTCTACTGATAAAAGTATTTGTTCGGTATTGCAGATCTGCAATGGTCACTGAAAGTTACTTAACTCTGATAAATCCAAGAAAAGGCAGGTACATAAATCTTGCTTCTGTGATTCTGTGACGAGCAAGAGACGTCCAATCAATCATCTTTGTTTTTGTGATCCCCCTTGAAATGCAAAATAATGGAAGAAGAAGGCTGAAAACTTAAAAAGTGGCCTAAGTTTTATATCATCTAGGAACACCTCAATGTGAAGCACTTAACGGTGACGAGTTAACAAATATTTTCAAACCTAATCTGTGTGTAACACCGAAGGTTTTGAGAAGAATGTATGAACGAGTCGGAATCCCATTCAGCATTTAGTCTTTGGTATGTAGTCATCATGAGCACAGAAGAGGATGCCCAAAGAAGACCATTAAAAGGATGCATCACAAGGATAACTTGCTTAGAACAATTTTATTAAGTTTTCTGGTTCTGAAGCCAAAGCTTCATCAGAGCTTTCTTCAATATCATGTCCTTCGGTACCCCATTAAGATACTCTCCACTCTTCAAGCTTTACTCTATTAGAAACAGCTTCCAAGGATACTTCAGGTGATAATTTAACTACACCTTCTACTTCTCGCCACTTACCTTCATGACCCCCGTTTATTGAATGATATTTTGATATAGGACCACCTACTTTTTAAATTGAAATTGACATAAAAAACTTGCGTAAAAGTTTGCATCAATTTTTTTCAAAAGATTGTATGAGGAAAAAAGCTAGAGAATGGTGAGATTGTATTTAGAGACTGGTTAGTATGCAGCAGAACGAAGGAAGGCTTTTATCGTTTACCTGCAGAACTTACAGTAAACTTTCGTATGCTCTAAATCAGCTTATGTATCACCTAAAGGCTATTACGCTGCATGAAATTGAAAAAAGGAATACTCTCAAAAATATCGAGAAAATATTACAGGTGCATTACTTTTCATCAGATATTCAGAATTAATTTATGTTTGTTTGTCCAAATGAAGTAATGAATTAAAATCTCCAAAAACGCATGAAAGCAAAGTATCTTTCACTGATTGTGGATTTCAACAATTAAGATGGAGAAACCTATAATGAAAAATAGCGACTATTGGCCTTTGCTGACTGTACTAAAAAAATAGGGAAGCCACTGCTGAGCTTATAATGCTATTGCTGAAGACGTTTAAATCCCTTAGGCAGATTGCCAAGGGCTGGCATATAACAACGGGAGTAATATAAAAGATGCCTATGTAGAGGAGTTCTATTTACCTTAGCGGCGTAATGAGCAGCTGAGACTTCTCTTGTTGCCTCCGCATTTTTTAGAGTCTCAGCAAAATTTTACACAATATTTAGTTCCAGTCCACAATGATGGCAAATACTAAAGAAGAATGTAGACTGCTCTCTGCATTCAATCTATCGAACTCGCTGATCGACCTAGAGTTACTTCATGAAACGTCGCTAACATCAAATAACCAGCAGCCGAGGTCCACAAGAAAGAATTTTGAGCTGAAAATGTAGCATTCAATGTAAAAATCAGAAGAAAAATGTACTAGGTTCTCCTGAATCATGTGATTCGGGATGAAACTGCGGTTAAAAGCCATGCACAAACTTTGTAAGCAAATTTGAGCGAGGACAATCTGAATACTTTACAGTTTCTTAATACGCTTCAAAGGACGAATCTTAATTATTTGTTTTCAAATTTGCTAATTGCCCTCCGCAACTCTTGGACAACCCCGTAACAGTGGCTAGTGCTGAGAAAATTTCTGTCTATGGTCTACTTGGTAACGAGGCAGCGGCAATTAAAAATCTGTCATAAGGCTGCTCAGTAAAGGAGACAAAGGGGGCCCACGATAATATAGAACCCCAGGACCCGAAACGGTTCTCGGCAGCCTGATCGAATGGTTTTTGACTATAAATCGTGTGTTAGGATTAGAAAGAATCCATGCTAGCTGAGCTTTGGAATACCAACCACCTGATGGTGTATTAGCTGACAGTTATTATGAGGATACGTTTAGAAAAAAAACTTTTATCAGTTTCACGTTTGTTACTGGCACGATTGTCCTCATTGTAATCAAACAAATTAAAATAATATAATAGGGGTCCTTAAAAAATAGGTCACCCAAAAGTTTATATCAGTGATTAGCGCAAGGAATTAACTGGTCCAATTAATTATTGATTGAATTTCAAGGGCCTTGTCCAGTCAGTGTATCACCATTCAGAAATAGTTATCTGCCTGTTCTTCTTATCCGTATGCACGGAAAACCCGATATTCCTTCTGTGCAGGACTTACTGTGAAGTGTAGTAACAGAAAGATTGTCCACATGTAGACAGTTTCATTGAGAAAGAAATATGGAAAATATGGGCTTCTGATGAGCTCAAAGTGACTGCCGGAAAAGGGTAAAAATCAAACCAATATTTGAGGATTGATAGTATAAGAAAACTCAGTATGATCCAGCCCTATATATTGGCGGCCTTTTTGTAGAGTATATAAATGGATTTTTTTCACTCAAACATGAGTCTAGCGAATATCCTTATGATTGTACCACCAATGAGCGTGAAAAGCATATGTAAAAAGAATTGTTGATTTAGAAGGTATTTAGCTCGATCTGAAGAACATTAAAAAATCTTGGTTTGCTTAAATTCTTCGTATGGTAAATTCATTTAATGCCCAAATATTGCAAAAACCAGAATATTCGGTATCCAAAAAGCTTTGGCTGGTATTATTGAAGGTCCAAATGAAGTTCTTACCAATATTTTGTCAGTAGACCAGAAAAATATTGATGCATCTTGGATGCATAAACCCTAAGCTTTGGGCCTATGTATTACTAATGTAGTTTTAGCCGCATATAGAACAGCACAGGCCCGTTCAAAATCGTATAATTATTTTAAAAAATAAGATCGCCGTGTACCCTTTCTCAATACGGATTCTGTTATTTTTGCTACTAATAAAGAGGAAGGTGAATTTTACCCAGCTACAGCTACAGCTAAGTATATAGCTACAGTTTGTGAAGGATTCAATTATATTAATTGTATCAGAGATTGGTACTTTCATAAGGAGAGATACTACGTCAAATCTCACTATGAAGTCTTCGAGTTGAATGTGAATCTGTTGTATCTTTTTCATAAACTCAAAAGAGTTTTGTGCGTGAGTGATGGAATTTTCTGTGAAAGGATTCAGTTTTTTGGTAAGGAAGCGTTCTAGGCTGTAAGCTGGTGAGTTTAATGCAGTGACGATCGGTTTGAGTGGAACGTTGTTTTTGTGGATTTTTGAGAGTCCGTAAAGTCTTGGAGAGATGGGTTTAGTCGGTATAAATTTAGATATTTTTTTGCTGCATAATTCAGAATCGTGTGGAAGAATGTTTTTTTGTTTAGATTTATTTAGTCCTAGAGAGCTTCTTTTTCAATCTAATAGTGATTTGCCTTTTTTTCCTAGATATTTTTGAATATAATTTTTCGTATTAAGCAGTGTAACTTAACAAATAAAATATACGCGATACAGTTTAAATGGAATTCTGGTGCTCCTTTCTTTTAAAATTTAGGCATACAATAGGTTATGCGTCTAGCACGCGCGCGCGGTGCGACTTTTTAACTGTAAAGCCGAGTCACGTTTTTCTCTTTGTGTAGTTATTTCTTTCGTTCAACGGTACAAATTTTGCCGTGTGGAAATTTGGTGTGTTGTTTACGATTCAAGCGCAAGGCCTGATAAAATTTGTGAAGGGGGCAGATACAGAGCTTGAGAGAAACACAGCTCGTCGCATGAAAAATATGGATGAAGAGTCAGTAAACAGATCTGTGATATTGCAAAATTGTTAATAACAATTTTATGAATTGTAAAACCTGCTAAACAGTTTTCTGTCTAACTTCTCTGCATTTACCATGACGTGGTAGTGCACTGCGAAAGCTGACTAGAGGAAGAACAATTCAATTGCAAGGATTATTCGTGAGGTTAAAGGAACGACAGCTGCGGAAGAAGAGTCGTCATCACTTGTACTGCAAGGGGCGGCTTTAAACCAAAACTTGATAAACAGTCAAAATCGTCTGCCAGTGATCAAAAGGTTTATGATACTAAGGACAAGAAGAAATGTTCTAAGCGGATTGAAGAATTGAAAAAGTAAGTTCTATGTAAGTATTTAAATGAGACTAGTCACTGGTATCATGGATGTAAGAAGCGAATAGGAAACGAACAAAAAAAGAGAAGAAGGTAAATGATAAGCCGACATCGGCATATGGTTGTGACATTTCAGCCTTTTTCTTAGAAACGACGGATGAGGAGCCATCTGTGTGGTTAGCAGATTCAGGAGCATGCTATTACATGACCTGTCATCCCGGAATTTTTAGTGAACTCGGGCCCGTGAAGGAAATACATTTCGTTCAAATTGTAAGTGATATCGTGTTAGATGTGACAGGTGTCGGAACCATCCAAATTAGTGCAATGGTCGATGGACAGCAGTTTGATAAAAAATTGACCAATGTATTCTTAGGCCTGACCTCAAGCGGAATTTAATATCTGTGGAAGCGATGAATGAAAAAAATGTCTCGTTTCATTGTTATCGTGATAACTGTGAGTTTAAAAAATGAAGTGGAGCTCTGTCGGCGAAAGGGATACGTCATGGATAACTATTTCGAAAGCTTTTTAAGGGCAGAGGGCAATCAGATAAAGCCGATTTTCTCTGTGAGGTGTGTTCGCTCGGAAAGCATGCTCGTAAGCCACACCCAACAAGCTAAAGACTGACAACTGAGAGCCCTGGAAACAAACTTCATTCGGATGTTTACGGGACAGTCAATGTTCAGCCACCAAGCGGTTCTAGGTATTTCTTACTCTGCGATGGTGATTGCACTGGACATCACTCCGTATTTTTTTGTGTCATAAAACACAAGTTTTTGAAAAATGTAAAGAATATGAGGACTTAGTGACGAAGTAGACCGGCAACAACGTTAATGTACTATATTCAAATAATGGCAGAGTATGTTTGTCGAATGAGTTCGGTAGTTTTCCTGTTAAAAAAGAACATTGTTTATGAACTATGAACACTGTGTGTTCATGAACGCAGTGATCGGGCAGCGCGTGAGATTCATACACTTGGTGAAAGTGCCAGATCCATGTTGCTCGTCAGAAACTTACAAGAAGAATTATGGACAGAAACTGTTAAAACAGCTACTTATGTTTTGAATAGAACTGTCTCGAAGCCATCCTGTAGAATGCCTCCTTACGAGAGTTGGTTTCATGAAAAGCTTGAGGTTAAGCACATGCGTTTACTTGGGTCTGCTGTGTACTTGCATGTATTTTTTTATGAGGGTGCAGCTGATTTATACCCTTCATTACAAGATTTTCAGCCCGATCAAGTGACACTTGATTTTGGGTATGAAGATTAACAAGATCTACAACTGGATCCCGTGCTACCCGTGTGGTTCAAGTGGAACTTAGTTTTGGGCGACCACGTCAACCAGGCATGGAAGCTGTAGAATTTTTACAAACAGAACCAGCATATCAGCAGCAAGTAGAAGAACAGGTAGAGACACTACAGGAAGATGATCAATTAGCACAAGGAAGACAACTTCGTGATCAAGGTTAATCAAGTGCTTCATTTCAGTGGAGGACGAAATGGACTCACTCTCCCAAAACAATACGTAGCAACTTGCGAGACTCCTAGATAGTAGGCATGCAATTTGTTGTAGGTGGTTATCCAATAAAAACGAAAATTCTGGTAAGGGTATTCGATACAAGGCCAGGCTAGATAGCAGCAGCAAGATATGTATAAATAGCCCAATTTGATGTCAAATCTGCCTTTCTCAATGAGAAACTAAGAGAAGAGCTTTATTTGAATCAACCTACCCGATTTGAAGACAACAGGCAGTTTGAAGCAATATGTTGACTTCGAAAAAGTTTGTTTGGCCTCAAGGAATCGCCTCGTTGTTGGAATACATACTTCGTTGAATTTTTAGACAAGTTTGACTACCAATAAACAGAAAGTGATAACTGTGTTTTTTCATGCAATGTCAATGGAGCAATTGTGTATTTAGCTGTCTACGTTGATTATGGTCCGCTGATGTCAGCTTCTGAAGCAGCAGTTGACAAAGTATTGAAAAATTAAAAAACCGTCCTTTCAAATCTCTACTGAACCTGCTGAGCAGTTTATCGCCTTTGAAATTAATCGCAATTGGGAAAAACGCACTATCAAAATTAGTCAGAGTGCGTACAAACAGAAGATACTACGTGGATTTCACATGGAAAGTTAAAAACTGTGAACTGTTCCAGGTGAACCTGGTTTTTACTTAAGCCTAATGCCAAGATCAACAGAAGAAGACGAGAAAAGGGAAATCCAAAATGTACCATATCGCGAGGCTGTCGGTTCTCTTTTTTCAAGATGAAGTCAGTCGTACTGACATCGAATGTGCAGTTAATCAAGCTAGATAGTTTTATAATAATTTCGGTCCAGAACACTGGCCAGCAATCAAGAAGATACTGCGGTATTTAAAAGGAAAGATTGGTTATGGCATAGTTGACGGAGACTGTAAGAGTACTCATATTTTGCACGTGTATAGAGATGCAGATTACGCTGGTGATGCTCTCCACGCGAAAATCGACGAGCAGGTTTTATATCGCTTTATCTAATGGAACGAAAGATGCAATATGGATACGTCGAATTATTTGTAAATTAGATTTAAATTGTGCTAATGTCTCTATGTATGTCGATAATAAATCAGTAAAAAATTGACAAATACTCCAGAATATCATGGAGAAACAATGCACATACATGTTTGTTTACACTTTGTAAAAGCCATCTACGAACGCGAAGAAATATAATAGATGTAAGTTATTTTTAATGCAAAGAGCAATTAGCCGATATTTTTCCAAACCTTCGTTAAAGAAGCAATTTAATTATTTGCGTAGTAAAATTGGTGTACTAGACGGATCTATAAAAGTTGAACACCATATTGTCCGTCCTTCGCCATATGGTATTCGTCTTTTCGGGTAAAATCGTATATATTGTGGACTTCAAATTACTGATGAATACTGATGCGCTTCAAGAGCTCAATCGAAATAAAGACATAATAATATTACCCGCAGACAAATACAGTGCGAGAGTGATAATGATTAGAGAAGGCTATAACAAAAAAAATCATGGACCTTCTAACTGTCGACACATATAACAAAACTTACAAAAGACCCCGCAAAGACATAATTTAGTAAAGCAAACACCCTTTTACCAGAATCTGGACTTAAAAGGAAAATAATATATAAATTAATATCTACTAATACCGTCTCTTAAAGACTTTACGGACTCCCAAAAATCGACAAAAACGACATTATAATAAGAACTATCGTAACCGCAATCAACTCACCAACCTAGAACCTAGCATGCTTCCTCGCCAAACAACTGAAACCTTTTACGGAAAATTTTATCGCTCACGTCGAAATTTCTTTTGACTTTATCAAAAAGATACTCTGTATAATAATATTATTATAAAATTGATATTATTAAATCCCACGCAACTTTTCTCTTCGATCCCATACCTTTGACACAACGCAGTCTCAATAATACTTACTTCTCTTCCAATAACCAATTCCATGGACCAACCTCAGGAGCAGAAATAGGATCTCCAGTTTCATCTGTAACAGCCAACATTTTTACGAACGGAAATCCGGAGACAGGAATTCGATAAACTACAAAAGTTTTCCGCTGTTATCAATCGATTACACCTTTACACAACAGGCCTACAAAAAAATTTACCTAATGCGCGATTGTAGTCTCATAGCGCGCTACGCGCGCGGCTAGCTTCGCTTGCAAGCTTGAACGCTCCTGAGGCCCGCGACTGTTGGTTCCTCGCGTTTCACGCTCGATAATGTATTTGTCTGGGGCTTTGCGCTCGATAATGCATTCACCTCGCGCTACGTGCTGGCACTTTGTATTTACCCCACATTTGTGCGCAAGCCTTTTAAATGAAAGGTCAAAGCATCGACAACTGCTATTTGATGATTGTGAATTCTCTTTAGTTAAAGCTCCTTCGAGTTTATCGAACAAATTCTCATTACGTATCTTTTGCTTCGCACTTTATTGCGTCGAAAATTCGAACTTATCTACATCATGTTTAACTCTTTTATTTCAAACGTATATTATAGTTATTTCTGTATCTCGGTCTATGTCTGCTTATTTAGATATTACAAAATAAAGTACAAATCTTATTTGTAATGATTGCCTTAATATTTGTTCCTTATTTTGCATTGAATTGAATTTTTAGCCGTCCTCAAAAATGTATATCATTTAAATAAATTTATATTATAACTATTCATAATGTGCATTAGTATTGGAACAGAAGTATTTACGTTGTCTTACTTTTCACCATTAAAAAATGTGCATTCTATTAAAATAAAACTTCATTAAACATTTCATTGCACCTTGTGTCGTTTTTCCATAAATTTGAGTCTTTTGTATTTAATGTTGATATCATTTAACCGAAAACTGTTGTAAAGAAAATTTTATTGCATCTTGTGTGCTTTTTCCAAAAAAATTATTTCTTTTGCTTTTAATAAATATTTATATACAGAGTTCATAACAAACCTGTATATATTTTCTGATTAACGAAC
This sequence comes from Belonocnema kinseyi, assembly GCF_010883055.1. Classification (NCBI taxonomy): domain Eukaryota; kingdom Metazoa; phylum Arthropoda; class Insecta; order Hymenoptera; family Cynipidae; genus Belonocnema; species Belonocnema kinseyi. The sequence goes on from NC_046662.1 coordinate 147,098,477, forward strand.
ATTGGTCTTTTATTGTAGTTTGTCTCTTGTGTCGCTTTTCCGAACATTCAATTTTTTTATTTTTAATCTTATTTCTTACGATTAAAAGAAAAATTACGTGCCCTACCAAAAATTTGTCACGACAAATTTGAATGAGTTTTCGCTTTTTTTTGGAAGAGCTACTTTCGCCTATTTAATTTTTTCATATCGTGTGTCGTTTGCACAAATATTTTATTTTGTATTTTTAATGTTGCTTTTCACGACTTAAAACAAAAACTATGCGTCCTATCAAAAAGTGATTAATGACAAATTTGTAAGTCTTTTCAGGACACGCAAGTATAGTGAATTCAATTTCTTTCGTCTCTTGCATAGTTTAACCGCAAAATGGAATTTTTTATTTTCAATTATTTTTTGTACGATCAAAATTCTATTTTTAAACTTTTCGATCAAATTCAAAAAGCTGTAATCATATTTCTGAGGGGTTTTTAAAATCAACGTTTTTCTTCTCTTGGCTTTTTTTCTTTCCCTGGCTAGGATATATCTAGGGAAATTGAAAGTCTTTCTTATATTTTTTACACACTTATATGGCAAAAAATGACAAAAATAAACTATCCTTTGCAGTTTTTTACTCTTAATCTCAAATTTGACCACTGTATTTTTCAAGCTCGTACCATTTTCTCCCTAGATGCAAAAAGTAGGGAAAATCCTTGGGATTTTCTGGTCAAACAAGCCCAAAAAAGTAGTCTGCACGAGATGAGTCAATAGGCCATATTTGTGTATTTTGAGCTGCGTAATTCGAATCTGGCCTCAGAATTGGTCGCGCATGTCACAGTTTTCCCCTAGATGCAGGAATTGGTGAAAATCTAGCAACATTCTTGACGTTATTTTGATAAAACGATTATACAAGAAAATAGACACATGAATGCTATTTTCTGAAGAGTAGTGACTTGTACAGACTTTATTTGTACACAGAAATTCTCTAGTGTGCCTTCTGTTTCCCCGAGCTTGTATAATTCTAGGGAAATTGAAGGTCTGCTGTACAACGAAAAAACCTAGTAAGTTAATTTTTCCATAGAGCTTATTTTCTCATGCGCATGTATCGGACAACAGTTTCCATGACAAATGTCACTAACTAGGTTTTTCCGTTGGACAGCAGAGGTCTAGTTATGAACTTGGTCTTTACGATTCCTAACACAAAAGAATATGACACTCGTACATTTATTCTTCCGTATACTAGTATTATCAAAATAATGTCCGGAATATCCCTAGGCTTTCCCCTATTTTCTGCATCTATGGGAAAACTTAGAGGTGTACGCGAAATTCTAAGACCAGATTCGGATTCAGAGTCTCAAAATATACACATAGACTACACTGAAAAAAAATTTTGCGTAATTTTACCACTTTCAGAGTAGGTCCGATTATTACCTAATCCCAAAATAACGTTTTCACTGACAATAATGAATATCCACTTTCAGTATGGAATTCCACTTTTAGGTTATTTAAGTTTCCAGACAGATTCTGTAAAATTACAAATACATTATGCATTTCAGGTGATGATATTTTAAACAAAAATATTCGTGTTTTTATTTATCATGTTAATTTTAGCATCTACATGAAAAATGTGAATAATGGTAATTTGACTAGAAATTGTAAATTTCCCGTTCAAATAAGGAATACAGTAGAAAGCAGTTTTTTAATTTAAAAAATTCTTGTTTAACATTTTTTATCAATTTTGCAAATAATTTTTCCATAATTTGTACCGCTCTGAAACACGCTCTTTTATCCACATAGTTTTATTTTTACCAGTTTTTCATTATTTTCCGCAACTCTGAAACTTCACAATTACTTGTACTTATACTACGTTCAGAGCTGTGCAAGTACGCTGCGTTATCAATTATCAAATTTAAAGACGTGAGATTACGTTGGAAAAAGGAATTTTTAACATTTTCTGTACTTTCACCAGCTTCAGTAAATTCAACACTCTGAAAGTAGGTCTCTTTATTAGCTATTCTGAAAGTCACAGATTCACAAGCAGAAACTGTACTTTTACAAAGCCTTACTATATTGTCAGTCTAAAAGTGGTAAATTTACAAGATTGGTTGGAACTTCTCGTATGCAAGTAGCATTCACCTTATAATCAGAGTAGTAAGATTGCACCAATTTTTGTCGGTAATTTTACCATTCTAAGTGGTACAATTTTTTTATTTTTTACAGTGTAGTCAATTGTTTGATCAAACAACTTTTTTTGTGGGCCTGTGTATCCAGTTAACCATGGAACTCAATCAAAACGGTGAATTGCCTTTCTTCGACGTACTAGTTTACAAAATATCTGATAACATATTGGGAAATAAAGTTTACAGAAAACCCACCCATGCAAGCAGATACATACATGCCTCCTCCTATCACCCATCTAAAAAAATCGTCTATTAACTCCCTTATATACGTACAGAGCTGTCTTCATAAGAGATATAGATAAAAAAAATAATGAGAAAACTTTAAACAAATCCTAATTCAGAACGATTACACAAAACAAACCATTTGATGAAGCAATAAGAGAATGCACTGAAAAATACAAGTGAGCATAGCCTACATACATACTAGATATCACAGAACAAATAGGAAGAATTCTCAACGAACACAATATCCTAACACCGGGAGAGCAATGAGCCAACGTATACAGGAACATGAGAGCAAAGATAGGCTGAAACATTTTACGCAACCTGCACTAGCTGAGCATCATGTCAAAACAATACAATCTATAAACACCATAATAAGCATTAATAGGGACAATGGATATAATACGAATCCAGTGTGGCTTTCCGTGCTCCCGGTTAAAAAAAAAACTTGATTGGCCAATCATGTGCGACCATTCTATATGGTAGGGTGCTGTGGCCTATCACAGGCATTGTAGAGAATATATGGGGCAGAATACGTCAAGTTTTCCCACCTAAAATTAAATTTTTTTAGATCGGGTGGAAACTTGGCTGAATTATGATCCTAGTGGACCTACATTAATGCACCAAACCGTAGATTCATGTATTTACCGGTTGTCAATATACAGTAGCCTGATGTTTGCACTTTTTTACGCTCTTCTTTATCTCGATGTTCGTGTAACTTCTTTTAGGATGATCCGATTGGACTTCATTATAGTAGGGGAGACCGGGACTGGTTGGCCAACTTTTTACTTACAAATTTTGTTGACTTATCTTGTAAATTGAATAGAATTTGGTTTCCACTTTGGCTTGTACTTTGAATTTTTCCACGCATTCATATTAATTTTTCAAAGCATGACCGTTTTTCTTACAAAGATGTGACGAATTGGCCAACCTGCCCTGTATACTGGGCAGGTGGACCAAGTGAGTGGGGCTGGTTGGGCAATTCGCACAAAAATAGTACAACGTTAACAAAAAAAATCGAGTTTCAAAAAAAACGAAGCTTTTTGTAGTGACTGTTCAAAATCCGAAACGGGATGTCTGAGATTTGCACTTAGATTTTTTCGGTCATTATTTTTTCAACAGCTTGTCAAATTATGCTATAAGGTGTTTTACCTCGGTCAGATGTTCTTTATTACGTGCGCATTGTAACAAGAACCAAGAAAATACATTTTGAGAACTGTACGCGGACTGAAAATATAAATCTGTTAATTCGGTGCTGGAAGCATTGGCTAACCTGCCCCGAAAAAAATTTGACCAACCAGCCGTGGCCATTTTTAAAAAAATTGGATCAATTTGTAGGTTCAGGAATGTAAACAATTCATTTGAGCGGTACCTCATTTCCAAGCGCATGGCATGAACAATTGAGAACCATAATCAGTTGGTTTAAAATCAAATTATTTATTGATAAAAAAACAAAAAAATCACGAAGTGAAAATTTAAGTCACCTCAGTTGAAAACAATTTTTCGGTTTTCATTTTAATACATGAATGCACAATGCGAAAAAAGAATGGCTAATATCTTTATACAATATAGTACACTCCAATTCCTCGCAGTGGCACTATAAATATTTCTGTTATTGAAAAATAAAACATTGGTCAACCTGCCGCATTAGCCAACCAGGCCCGTTCTCCCCTATTTTGGAAAGTTACTTTTATGTACTTTAAGACAATTATAACTATATATTAAATCTTTTGTTCGAAAATCCAAATTGAAATTGATTTTTTGAAAACATCCATATTAAAAAAATTCCTATTTAAAAACATAGTTTTTTATACTTTTTAAAATCATATAGAAAAGAAAGAAGGCCGGAAATGTTTTCTTGGTCAAATTAAAATTGTTACGCTTATTGGGAATGAAATAAAAGATGTGGCTTTCTTTTCCGACATGAAAGTGTAAAGTAGTGGGAATTGTTGATGCTGATTTTGTCTGATATTGTGGTGATTTTTGAGGTGACTGGATTGTGGAAGTGTGTAGAAGGGTGTGCATGTGAGAGATTAATTGAGAGATTGTGAGATTGAAAAGGGGAGGTAAATATTTTTTAGGATTGAGACAGATTTATGTGGAATACGGCATCCAGTAAGAGACAGAAGGAAAACCACGAAGAAACACCGACATTATGAACTGTTTGACAGTTTATAAAGATCAGGCAGACAGCACCGTTAATCAGTCCAAAATGGCCATCGGTCATATTCAACTAAGAGAGGGGGGGGGGGTACCAAAATCACCGTTCAAGCGCAAGCAAGACGGCCCAGTAGTTCCGCGCTGAACGGCGAGTGGCAGCACCAGACGGACCATCGGGTAACACGGAATGAACCCTACATGGTCGCGATGAGCAGCCACCGCTCATCGGCCGAGACTTGAGGCGGCCATCTCAAAACTAGCAGTCAGACAGCCAATAACAACTCCAAATTGACGGAGGGCACTCATTGTACCTCGTCCGTTGATACAAGCTAATCAACGGAGACTTTACAGAAAATTCGGAAGGCCCTGCGGAAAACAGCTGGATGACCATAGAAGAAAGGAAGAAGAAGTCAGTTGACGCCACACAAAGTTTGTCGATGAAGGCGGGCAAACGGATCCTGTTCGGAAATTGGAGGAAAAGACGGTAAGGACTATTTCCGATTTAAAAAAACGGCGGAGCAACGCTAGCCAGATGGCTACAAGGAACATGGTTTTCACTTCATCATTATTAAGTGCCTGCTCCGCGTCAACTTTTGACTCACGTGGGTAGTGAACTCGCGAATTGTGACGGGCGTGAGTTAAAGGGGTTAGTGCAGTGGAATGTCGGAGACCCCTTCTAATCTCACGGCCTGGAGGAGCGATCGACCCCGGAGCCCACTATAATAAGTTGGGCGAACGCATTCCTCCTGCAGGCCAATGATGAAGCAAAATTGAAGAGACGCCGGATGGCGTGAGAGCATGGCGCTGGTGTCTTCGACAGCCATTGTGTGTAACGGGCGGGTTCACAAGCGAATGTTTCTCTATGTCTCTTCATGATTGCAGTCGAACGTTGCATTTCGAAAGTGTTCTCACATTGATTATTCGATAAATACTAGCTGTGAAAATTAACAAGTAAACTCCATATTCAAATGTTAATCCGACAAATATAAGTGAATGTAATCCCGTAAGTTCGAAAAAGTTAGTGTTCTCTCCCTCTCTCTGACCCCCTTTACTTGTGCGAAATCGTGAGCTGGTTTTCTTGCCAGCTGACACCCGGAATTTTCCGTTGAGGCTCGGATCGGGATAGCCCTATCTGGCCCCGGCAATAAAAATCAAAGAGCTTCGAGGGTTGTTCGTGCTACAAAAGGATGTGACCCACGAACTCGGTTTCCTCCGGTTTCAAGGTAATAAGGGCAAGTACGTGGCAGCCCTTTT
>NC_046662.1:147104365-147107581 GCF_010883055.1 Belonocnema kinseyi
TTCATAACATTTCATGAAGAAGGTTAAAAAAATAATTAAAAACACATTTCAATAACTGATATTATATTTTGTGATATAATATATGAAATACGTATTCTGTTTCACCTTTATATATGAAGTATATAGTTTGGAGTGATATTTTCTATGCAAACATTTAAAGCTCAATTATTTATGACTAGTTGATAATTTATTGATAATTATCGATTATTTATAAATTATATTTTTATAATAACAATTCTTACTAATAAATAATTATTAGTCATTCTTTTTCATTCATAATGTGTCCCCTAAGAGTTTACATGACTTCCATTTCTCATAATTTTTTCGCCTACATAGTTTTATAAAATCTTATCCTTACTATTTATAGGTATTTAAAGCTGTTCACATAAAATATTATTTATAGATTCTGATTTATATTTCCTGCGATAGTACAATTTTGTACGTGTTAGCAAATAAGTGAGAGAGCGAGCGAGATGAACAGTTCAAGCGAGAGAGAGAGAATGAGTGAAAAGAGAAAAAAACCGCATCTTAGTCTACTTATGTTATTAAATAACCATGACTTACAAATCTATAGGCTTCTAATCTACGCGACTTCCATTTCCTTTTTCTTTCAATTCTCTTGTACCTTCACTCTGCCATTTTTCATACATTCTTTTATTCTTTCTCATTCCCTTTTTAGCACCCTCCAACTCCTTCATGCATTCTTTCCCTAATGCATCCTCTCCTAAATTCATTACCACATTCTCTTTTTAGCTTCTTTTATATTTCATTCCTCTCCCACAACGTTTCCATACAAGCTCCCATTTTTCTTCTTCCTATTCACATATTTTGCACTATCTGTTCTCTTTCTTTTGCCAATAAATCCCTTCCCTTAGCTGGTTCCCTTATCTAAATCTTGCTATTCTGGTCAAACTTCCCTTTTCCCAACCTTTTCTAAATCCTTTGATGTTCCTTCCTTTTGCAATTATCTTTTGCCGTTTATTATAATTTGAATCCTCAATCACGCCCCCCCCCCCTCGGCATATTTCTATCATTTGTCCTTCCCTTTTCTTTTTTTCCCAATTCTTTATAGTTTATTTTAGTCTCGTTTTCTATATCTCATGCATTCAACAACTCCGTCCTTTTTTCTTGCCTTATCGTTAATTCTATCACCCTCCATCTCCTTTCTTCTACTTCCATCAAAGACTTTCTCACTTACTTCCCTCCCTTTCCGTCTCACAGGTTAGTCACAAATATCCACGCCATCTTTCCTGCTCTAGAACTTAATTTATCCATTTGCTCTTCTTCTCTCAACATAAATCCTGGCGTCTTCCAGTCTAGCCCTAGTGCCCACCTTATATACATTTCTTGAAAAATCTCTATATAATTTTTTTCTTTCTTTCCCCATATATCTGCTTCATAGCCTAATACTGGCCACACCAGCGTATCAAATAACCACATTCTCCTTTAACAATTTTTTTATCTTCTTTGTCCTATTCCTCATATCTGCTTCATTACATCTGCTAATTTTTGTAATCTTTCTTTTAGCACATTTGCACCAAACACATTATGGGCATGAGCAAATGTCCAAGTAGCTTGCAGTCGTTTTTGAATTGCTGTAAAACCTCGTGAAAATCTGTCAAATCTTTTCAAATACTTTAAAACTCGAAAATTGAAATAAAAAAATCTTTTTTTGAAAACAATTGAAAATACATTAACTTTTTAAAATGTTTTCCCTATAATAAGTTTAAATTTTGGGATTGAGTTTGAAATAGTTACATTTAAAAAAGTAAATTTAAAAACTGTTCATTTCTCAAAGATTTAAAACATTAAGTAATTTAAGTAGTCTAAATTTTGAGATTGAAATTCATTTTTCAATTTAAAATTGCCAATTTTAAATAGTTTAATTTTGAATCCTTTTGATCACAACAATTTTTAGAATCACTTCTCACAATCGCTTTACTTGCTGGAAATTGTGAACGCCTTGGATACACGCACAATGCGCTTGGTGAAAATGCGCTAAGAGGCGGCTGCGCCCTAAACTCTAGTCAAGGACTCTGCCTTTCGACTACCCCGAGTCAGCCTTATTGACTTACTCATAGAAGTAAACATTTTATCCCGTTCGCTCCATTAAGTAGTACCTACGAACTGGTTACTATATTGGGCCGAAATTTTAGCCCATTACAAAAGAAGTTATCTGGGTCGCTCAAGCAAGCAGTACCTGGGGATTTGTTTTGGATTGGACTAAAATTTTAAAAAAAGGGCAGCTTAGTGCAAGTGTCGAGGACGCCGTCACCGAATTGACAGTAGGAGCTGACGAACAGCTCAACCACCGACTGTCAGCAGGAGTTGGCAGTCTTCCATCCCGATTGTCAACATGAGTTGGGATTCACTCATACCGACCATCGACAGGAGTTGATTACTTCGCGGTTACGACTGGTAGGGAAGGTATCAGTCACTTGAGAATATATTCATCAATAAATATAATCTATATTTCAATGTGTAACAGACTCTTCTTATTTAAAGACATTTTTCGACATAAGTTCTAGTCAGATGACATTAAACTTTATATGAACAGTGAAACCCCATAGGAAACCGCAAAATAGGTTCCCCTGAAAATTTCCTCATATGGATCAGTGAAAAGTGATTCCATCATTTAACTTTAATCAATTAAAAACTTATGCACGTAATATATTGTCTGATCGAGGGGGTCGGCGCCATAGTAAGGTAAGGGGTGATCTTACACCATCTCCGTGCTATAATGATACTGCTAGAAAAATGGATGATTTCAAAGCTAATGAGAGTTTAAAATCTCGACAAAAATATTTTGGTGCTGTTAAGTCTACTGATTTTTTAGGCCAATTACACAGTGAAATTTTTTATCAAGATAAATTTCTTATCAATGGCATGTAATCACAACTTCGGCTAGTCTGCTTAAAGGATAGTTTCTGTCTTATGGATGCTATAATAAACTGTCTTGTGCGTATTGAAGAGCCCTCGCGACCTGTTTGCAGAGCAACAATTAATCCTGGCATTCTTTTTGTACATGATAAAGCTCTACCTCAGGGTACTAAGAAATATCATATTACACGTGCCAAGAGAAAAAACTTGACGATACACTCGGTTGTTCAGGGTTGGAAGACCGCAGATTAAAAGTGCGTGAGATAGCTGAGACCTGTAAGATGTCATATGAACGTGTGCACAATATTTTACACCAACATTTGCATATGGAAAAGC
>NC_046662.1:147107681-147116567 GCF_010883055.1 Belonocnema kinseyi
ACAGGCGTCATTTGAAGGATCAAGCTCGACGAAAATGGTTCAAATTAGTGAATACTAATGCCATCTCTTAGAATTTTCAGGTACTTATCAGACTGCCTAGTAGAATACAAAAAGATGACAAATTTCAACTTCGTTTGTGTGTAGTCAGTACTGCATTATATTTCTTCGTTTCATGTGCCATAATTATTCTTTGTCTCATTTTACTAAATTCTGTACAAATAATCTAGAAGAGAATTATAATATCGTCGATAAATGTTACAAAAAATATGTTTAAGAGAAATAAATTCAAGAAATTTATAGTTCGAAACCTGTTCAATACAATGCAGTTTAGTGATTTTGGTCAATTCTCAAAAATGACGTCCCGCGAACTTTTGAGAGTTACTCGCTTCTGCTTCGCTTGGAGTCATGATCCAACAAACCAAGACCCTGCCAATCCGATGCTCAAGAACGTTAGACTTCCACTAATGCCCCCACTATACTAGCTGCATTGATGCGAACGGAGCGCGAAGCCATCTGCCAAGAATGCTTGAAAAAATGTCGACGAGAAAAACTATGATAATAAGTTTTTCCTCTACCGAAATTTGAAACGCGATTATCTCGAAACTTGTTTTTTCAATGAATTAAAAACCGTTATATACGCTTACTCAAAATCTATTTGACCGATCAAGCTTGTATTTGGCACACGTTTTACGATACTTATGTCCAATGGATAAACATAAGACCGACTTAAAATTATCAAAATAAAAATGTTTTATGCCTGGGCCAAAGTTTGAAATTTTTTCCGAAAAAATAAACTTTTTTGTTCTAAGGCCTCTCTTTAGCTATTATTATTATTGTTTCAATATTTTTATTTTATCCAGTGACCACATGTGTATATTAATTATTTTTTATATTGTATAGTGGCTATTTTCTAGTGGAGATGACTTACATCAGACAAAAAAATTAAGGAATAGATGTCAGATCCTTTATTCAAGATAAAACTTTCAGCTTTTCAAGAGTATAACACTCTCCTCCTCAGGAATAAAACTTCATTAAGGTCGATTTAAGTTGTAAAACTAAAGAACTATCCTCTCAGGTTCTAATTCTCAATTAATTATTCTTTAAATAAAATAAATAAAAACATTTTTTTATAACAAAAATTATGTTAAATTTAATGAGGTAGTTATTAAACTTAAACGACATGAGAACAAAAAAAAGAAAATATGACATTTTGTTACAAATAAGTTTATAAAATATAATTCAATTGTTTTGTTACCTGGATGTCATTTTTTATGTTTGTTAACAAATTTTGTTATAAAATTTTCGGTTAGAATTAATGTTTCGTCAAAATTGTCAAGAATGCTCAATTGTATATCAGTAAAATCGTTTTAAAAATTAAGGAGCAGAAATTTGCGTTCTGATCGATTTTAACGTTTGGTATTGAGAACGAGAAAACAGAGAGAGATGGTGTACAAAGGATAAGATATCAGTAGTGTAACTATAATTTCGAAATATAAGTTTCAATAGGAAAAAATATGGAAAAAATTTTTTGTTAATTTATGTATTTTATCCATAATTTATCTTTTTTTTTACAGAAAACGAATTGTTTGAGTTGAAAGTTTAACTAGTTCTAGTAAAAATTAACCAACTATTCATTAATAATAATACAACATTTCATAATTATAATATTAACATTAATAACATATATAATAGTAATAATATCCATATTATATTCAACTCAAAAACATAACCTCAAAATAGGCGCATGCATGAAATTAAGAATCACGCCAAACATCAAGATCGCCAATTTCTTTCAAATGCTGATCGAGATATAAATAGAAAAACACCGAAGTTTTCAGAAGTTTTCAGATCGGAAATCATCGTGTAGCAGAAAACCTGAGAAAACCGAAATTCGAGTCGTGCATTTTCGACTGACACTCGAACTTACAGTGATAAGTCTGAGAGAGAGGGGAAGGCAGGTGAGAGTAAGGGAGAGAACAGAAGTGATAGTAGAGAGAGTGCGCGCAGGAAAGAGTGCAACAGACGCTAGCGTAAGTGTCTAGACCTACCACAATGTTTTCAACAGGGGCGAAAACACGGCGGTAGTACGTGATGAAAGTTGCTCGAGAACGTGGCCGGAGAGAGTTTTAGGCCCTCGCAAGTCATTTACGTACGAGGCAGATGTGCCAATTGCCAATGACTAATGAAGGATGAGCAAACTCTTCGTTTGAAAGCTCGAAAATCCCTAATTTGTCACGTAGGACCTTCACGCAAATTGCTTGTCGCAAATTTTAAGTGAAAGGTCACGTAGACAAATTGTCGGATTATCAGGGTTCTCAATTTATTTGTCTGACATACAATACAAGTATACTATCTGGCTTACCTCAAACAGACCATATATCATTAAAGAATGGACCCATAAATTGATTTTTGTCATGGAATTAGGCATTTTGTGATGAAGACATATAATTCAAGGGGGCATACCCTATAGAACGCCGAATCTTAGTCGATTTTTGTGATTTTTTTAGGGTAAGGAACGTATATATCTTTTCAGGGTCGTAGGTACTCTTTATCATATAATTATGGTTTATGAAACGATTTTTTTTGCCTAAAAAACTATCAATCCACATGTACGCTCCACTTTCAACTAGAATTTATAAAATGCGAAAATTTTAAATATCATATTTTCAAGGATATTGTCTAAAAGAAAAAAAAAGAAAAAAATCAAAATCCTATGTCCAGAAGTGGGTCAAATCTGACCAAGCGTTGCCCTGAAATCATGTCAATGCACATATACGCTTCACTTTCAACTCGAATTTATAAAACGTTACATTTTGGAATATCACATTTTAAAGCTACTGTCTAGAGGAAAAACAGAAGAAAAGAACACAAAATCCTATGTCTGGAAGTGGTTCAAATCTGACCAAATGTGCAAACGTGAAGCAATTAGACGGTTTCACACTAAATAATTTTTACATTCTCATTCCTGAGGATGTAATATAATCGTCCAAATTTTCAATTTCTGGTTTATAACGGATCATTACGTTTCGGCACTCACAGAATCCGAAAACCATAAAATTTCATCAGTGTCTGTCTGTATGTATGGTTACCTGAATGTTGTAGCCGCGCTAACTTTTGAAAGATTTGTCTAATTGAGTCCGCATTTGATACACTTCTGAAGGTCCCCAAAATAAAGGCTAAGTTCGTTAATCAGATATTTCGAACAAAAATTAAAAAATTGAAAGCATTTTCAAAATTTTGAAATTTTATAAATTGTTGTCAAAGTTTCTTATATATGGATAAAAGACTTGCAAATTATCTAAATAAAATTTTTTATTTTGATGAAAATTAGAAAAGTTATATACTTTTAAAAATTTGAAAATTTTCAAAAAATAGACAAAATCATTTTTTTTTATAGATCCAAAAATTTTATTTAAAGCTTTCACTAGATGGCAAATATATTTCAAAAATATTCTACTCGAATTTTTCAATCAGCCCAAAATTAAAAAAATTATAGCATTTTCAAAATTTTATATTTTTTTTCAACTTATAAAATTTTTTGTCCAAGTTTCTCATAGGTAGGTCAAAGACTTGCAAATTATCCAAATATAATGTTTAATTTTCATTAAATTGGAAAAGTTATATACATTCCGAAAATTTTAAAATTTTCAAAAAATAGAAAAAATTATTTTTTTATAAATTCAAAAATTTTATTCAAAATTTTCAGTAGATACCAAATTTATTTCAAACTGTTCTAGCCGATTTTTTCAATTAGGACACAATTTAAAAAACTAGAGCTTTTTCAACATTTTAGACCATTTTTTTCAAGTTTCAGAAAATGTTGTCAATGGCTCCGATACTTGACAAAAATACCCGTTTTTTTTCCAAATGTCCACGTTTTGAGACCCCCTGAATCCGAAAAACAGGTTTTTACGAATGGGTTTGTTCTCGGTGTCTGTGTGTGTCTATAGATTTTTAGTCTGTTAGTACGATAACTTTCGAAAGAATTGACAGATTTGAATTGCCTTTGGTATACACTGTTAGTGTCCTAAAATATAGGTCAAGTTCGGTAGCCAAACATTTTGGATGAAAATTCAAAAAGTTAACGTATTTGGAACATTTTTGAGCCCACTTTTTTCAAAATTCAAAAATTTTCTGTACGGATGTTCATAGTATTCAAACAGACGAACAATTCATCTCCATGACTTTTTTTCATAAAACCAAAATTTACCAGTGATAGCATTTACAAAATTCCAAAAATCACACGAAAATCAACATTTTAAGCCAAATAACGCACGATATGGAAGAAAGTCCAGAGAATAAAAATGTTTCCTTTTTAATGTTCTAAAAGATTATTCTAAAAAAAAAATGTTTTTGGTTTCGGACTCAAAGGAGTGACGCACATTGGGAAGAAAAATGACTTGTTTGGTTCAAAATAACGTACAGCCCACAAATCTTCACCGATTTCGAAAAAAAAAATTGGAAAAAAGCGAATAAGATATCTAAGAGAGTTGTCGAGCCTGGTTTTCGAATTAGGTTTTCAATTTTCTTATAAATAAATAAATGTGACGAAAAAAGAGCCTTTTTTCTATTTGACGTTCCTGGTGCTCGTCAATAACAGGATAATGGTTGAAATCGCTAAAGTTTCATAAAATAGCATTAGTTAAGGACATTTCCATATTAGATAATCTAAAAAAAACATTTGTTATCAACAAATTATTTGTTGAAAAAATGTTTTCTACGATTTTCCATAAATACACATTTTTTCAAGTCATGTTGCAAGAAATTGAAATCGAAACAATATTATGTAAAAAAATTTCTCTTCTGATTATAGTTGTTTATATTATAAGCAAATTTAATCTACAAATGCAGTAATCAGGCATTTTTTGACAGAAATATTCGTTTTTTTCTATGTCATTTTTTTCAATTCAAAAATTTATGATAATTTTAGCAAAATTCATAATTTCTTATTAATCTTATGATTTTTTAAGAAATTAAATAAAAAATGTATTATTTCGGCGCTTGTTTGCAAAAAAAATCTGTTTTTTCACTGACAGTCTTTTGAGATGGGAACTTCATGACAATTTCATCAAAATTCATAATTTTCTTATCCATTTTCTGATTTTTTAAAAACAAATTTAATAACCAAATGCTTTATTGGGGCATCTATCCACGGAAAAATTCTTTTTTGTTTCGATTTTCGACTTTTAATTGTTATCTTCATAATAAATTCGGCAACATTCATGATGAGTTGACACATTTTATAGTTTTTAAAAACAAATTCAACAAACAAATGCATTATTCGGGAATCTGTGGACAGAAAAAATTTTTTTTTCGATTTCAGACGTTTTAATTGGGAATTTCATGATGAATTCAGCGAAATTCATAATTTCTTGATAAATTTTATATTATTTAAAACCAAATTTAATAAACAAATGCATTATTCGAGCACCTGTCAATGGAAAATTTATTTTTTCGACATCTTAATTAAAACTGTTGACATAGGAAAAAACGAATTTTTCTGTAGACAAATACCTGATTAATACAGTTTTTCATCAAATTTGTTAAAAGAAATAATAAAATTTATCAACTTATCATGAATGTTGCTAAAATTCCCATCAAGTTCCCATCTGAAAAGACTGACATTGAAAAAACCGAATTTTTCTGCCGACAAATACCCGAATAATGAATTTTTAAACTAAATTTTTTGAAAATATTATAAGATTAATAAACAAATTTATGAATTTTGCTGCAAATATGATAAAATTCTCAATTTTAAAAAAGGTGCATGGAAAAAAAAGAACTTTTCTATCGAAAAATGCCTGATTACTGCATTTGTTCATAAAATGTCTTGCAATATAACTAGAAAAAACATATGATTATGGAAAATCATAAAGAATATTTTTTTAACAAATAATTTGTTTATAAAAAATATGGTTTTTTAATAATATAAATAATATTGGAACATCTTTAGCTAATATTAGTTTATGAAATTTAGACAATTTCAACACTTTTCCTGTTATTGATGAGCAATGTGAACGTCAAATAGATAAAATGGCAATTTTTCCGTCATATTTGTTTGTTTATTTATAAATAATTGAAAACCAAATTGAAAAATCATGCTCGAAAACTCTCTTAGAAGTCTTAACAGCTTTTTGCAAATTGTTTTTTTTCCTGGTCACTCAATATTTGTCGGCTGTGCGTAATTTTGAACCAAAAATGTCATTTTTTCCCACAGTGGCCCGGGAATGTGAAAACGAGATCATTTGAACTCCCGTCTAACACAACGCTGCTGAATGTTGGTTGAACTTCTCAGCATAAAATACTTACCAGCTATGACTCTTGGTTGAAACTAACCGCCCCCAAACCCTCGTTAATCAAATTTTTGAGGGTCACTGAGTTAAGAATTTAATTTAGAGGATAAAAAAGGGCAAGGCTGATATTTCGAACTTATGTGCTACGTTCAAATCGTAAAAATAAAATTGGAAATGAGTAAATTCAGTTTTTGAAAAACCGGCAGAAGTTGCAGTAAAATGTTTAATAAGAAACTTTTTTAAAGAATGCGAATTTTTTTAAAAAGAGCCCCTGAAACTATGTCTGTTTTGATATCAATGCATGTTATGAATTGTAATAATATAAATTTATGGAAATGATATACAAGTTGAGATACAAATTCTAGTGCGAAGCACGAGATACGTGATAAAAATGTATTCGTTAAAGCCGAAGGAGCTTTAACGAAAAACAGTCACTATCGCTAAATTACTGTTGTCGATTTCTTGACTTTTGGTTGAAAAAAAACTGTCGATATCTGGAATATACAAAGACCAAGCGCGAGATAAATATATCATCGAGCGCGAAGCGTGAGAACCAACAGTCCTAGAGAGAGTTAAAAAGCACAGTCTCACTCTCAGTTTTTCCAATTTTGCCTTTAAAAAAATGAGAGAAAAATCAATTTTTTTCCTGGAAATGTTAATTTTCTATTAAAAATAAAATATGGTACTGCTTTCTTAAATGCTTATTTCGACGCACAGCATTCACGAGGTGAATGCTAATCAAATAGCTAAAATCTCAAGTGAAGAAGAAATATATAAGAAATTTAAAAGATATTTGTTTAATTACAATATTTCATATAAAACTAATATGAAATAGTTTTCATTTCATCAGAAACAATTTTAAGAAATTTTAAAATTGTTTAAGTGGTATTTTGAGAGATTAAAAAAAAGTTATTGTATTAAAATGGCTTTCAAAAAATAATTTTTTTTTATTTCAATTTTCAAGTTTTAAAGTATTTGAAAATATTTTACTGATTTTCACGAGGTTTTACAGCAATTAAAAAACGACTGCAAGCTACTTGGACACATGCTCATTTGCAGAATTTCTTTAGTGCAAATGCGCTAAAAGAAAGGATAACAAAATTAGCAGATGTAATGTAACAGATATGAGAAATAGGACAGAGAAGGTAAAAAAAATTTTTAAAGGAGAATGTGGTTAATTAAACGCTGGCATGGCCAGTATTAGGTTATGGATCTATGGGGATAGAAAGAAAGAAAAGACACAGAGATTTTTCAGGAAATGTATACAAGGTGGGCACTGGGGCTAGACTGGAAGACACCAGGATTTATGGTGGGAGAATAAGCGCAAATGGATAAATTAAGTTCTAGAGCAGGAAAGATGGCGTGGATATTTGAAAGTAAGCTGTGAGACAGAAAGGAAAGGAAGTAAGTGAGAAAGTCTTTGGTGGAGGTAGAAGAAAGGATATGGAGGGTGATAGAATTAACGATAAGGATAGAAGAAAGGACGGAGTTGTTGAATACTAAAGATATAGAAAACGGGACGAAAGTAAACTATAAAGAATTGGAAAAAAAGGAAAGGGAAGGACGAATGATAGAAAGATGGGGGGGGGGGGGTAATTGAGAAATCAAATTATAATAAACGGTAAAAACTGATAGATAAAAGAAGGCGCATCAAAGGTTTTAGAGAAGGTATGGGAAGAGGGAAGCTGAACCAGAATAGCAAGATTTAGATTGGGAAACCAGGTAAGGGAAGGGATTTATTGGCAAAAGGAAGAAAACAGAAAGTTTAAAATATGTGAATAGGAGAAAGAAACAATGGGAGCTTGTATTGAAACGATGTGGGAGAGGAATGAAAGATAAAAGAAGCTGAAAAGAGAATGTGGTAAAGATTTTCGGGGAGGATGTATTAGGGAAGAATCAATGCAGAAGTTTGAGGGTGCTAAAGGGGCGAATGAGAAATAATGAAAGAATGTATGAAAAAATGGCAGAATGAAGGTACAAGAGAAGTGAAAGAAAAAGGAAACAGAAATCGCGTAGATTAGAAATATTTTTCGTTGTAATGTTAAGAAACCGTGAGATACGTGAAACCAGAAATTAATAACCTTTCACTGGTTTCAATCATTTGAAAAAATAGGCTGTCGTTTGTAGTACCGATAGTAGAATTACTGTTTTTTTTGGCGATGTGGCCATCTAGATATTGAGGAAGCGAAATATAAGTGTGTGCGGTGAAATTGCGGTTAGTAAAGAAGTTAGGGGTGAGTGGCTGAGTAACGTTAAAGGAGGTGGATAAAAGTTAGAAAAAGTCAAAGATAAGGGCTGATTTTGAGGTTAGGTTGAATTTTGTGTTTTGTTGTGAATGTTTAGGTGGGGTGAAGGTAACGTATGAGGGGGGTGAAGTGAGAGGTTGAGCTTGCTGCTCATCATCAGATAAGTTAGGATGCCTGTAACATGGTATCCTCACATAGGGCGACATAAGAGTGATATAAGAGAGGAAAACAGGTCGAAAGTGGACACGCGGGAAGTCAAAGTATGTGGGGACAAGGCGGGTATCGAGGCAAGCTTTGACAGTAGTGGCAACAAGCGATACGAGACATGTGCGATGCTGAAGGATATA
>NC_046662.1:147116577-147126328 GCF_010883055.1 Belonocnema kinseyi
GCAAAAGAAATTGAAGGCGTAGGAAGAATTATGGAAAGGCAAAAGAGAGAAATTTTGTGAAAAAACAGAAAGTATAGAAAATCGATAAACAGCAAATGAGAGAGAACAAGTGAATTAAAAGTAAACGCTAAGCAAAGAAGAACGTATGTAATAGTTAGCCAGGACGCTAAAGAAGGCGGGGTCAACTTGCATGCAGAGATCAAAATGCTGCGTAGGAGATTAAAACCGATAAAAAAAAGATCGAAAATGAAACAAAAAGCTGTGATAATCGAGGGACTGAAAGTCAACAGTGAACCAAAGAGGAAGAGGTTAAGAATCTGATGAGAGATATAGGAGCACAAGTGACGGTGGTAGAGGTAAAGAGAGTATTAGAAATGAAGGGCAGGAGATTAGGCATGTTTGAGGTAATATTAGGGTTTGAGGAGGATAGTTTTGAAATAGTAATGGGCAAAAAGAAGTTGTTGCAAGGAAGAACAGAGATAATAGAAAAAGACCTGACGTTACAAAGAAGGCAGGAACAGTAATAAAAATGAAGATGCAAGCAGACAAAAACGATCACGTTAAAGAAACAGGAATGAGCGGCATGTTGTCAGAGGTAAGAAACGAAGTGGTGATTGAGGAAGAAAAGAAAGAGTATATAGAAGAAGAAAACGGAACAATGGCGAAAAGAATAAAAGTAGGAAAATCAGTTTGGATGATGTATGCATAAAATAAACTAAGCCGTTTTTGAGAAAAGTGTTTTTAAAAAAAATCTTGAGACATTACAATTTTAATTTTTCAAAATAATAGATCTTAAATTGTCGGCTTATGATATAATTTTTAAATTAGTGAAAGTTAGCACAGCTAAAAAATAAAAAGTTAAAAAATATGTTGGCTTCCATGTTGGCCTTATAAGAATGTTATATTAACAATAAACTATAGTTGTATTTCACTGAAGAAGCCCTCCGTCGAAGGGCGAAACGTCTATTAATAAACAGATTTTTTGGACAAGTATACCGACAATTTAAGATCTATTATTTGAATTTTTTACCTGGTCGACACTCAGTAACATCAACTAATTTAATTTTTTTTTAATATAAATTATAAAAAATTTCTATGCTATAATAAAGCGTTCAAAGTACGTCTTCAATCCCACATGCATGTCTGATGCACATGATGCATAGCTGATTCACATTCATCATACTTGCCTGTGTTAACGCAAGAACACACCTCAACACGTGCTCGAACTCATGATGAAAACCGTGCGAAAATTCGCCTTCTTTTTCAAAGAATTCCTGCAGAATCCTTGTTTATCGTTGGTTTAAATGTGGTGAAACTCAAATGAGTATAAAATTACCAAATTATTCTACATTCAAATTTATAAGTCAAAAGCCTGCTCGAAAGAAGGTAAATTATGCGAATGCGATTTTTGTAACTTAGTGAGAACACCAATACACATCGATTTTGTAAAAAACACATCGAATGTAAAACAAAGATAAGATAGAAATACTGTAATCGCAAATTTATTTAAAAAACAGCATTCAAAAAGCGAAAAAGCATGCTGGTTTCTGCTGAAGAGGTTTTAACAATTGGAACCAGTTATGGGCTTTCAAAGAAAAAAGTACATAAAATACTATACACTATAATCCTAGAAAACCGACGCACGAGTTCAGTGAAAAGAAATATATAATAAATGTGTCAATAAAATTATTTGCCTGCTTCAGAAGTCTTTTTATTGCTACGATTATTTACAGCACCTTAAGAAGTAGGAAGAGCACAATGATTCAATAGGGTTTTCAGAAAGAAAATTTTGAAATACGTCTCTTCAAAATGTTGATTACGAAACCGAAAATCGGGACTGACGTTTTCGTCTAATTCAGCAAATTATACCCATTCTTTAAGACGTGCAAATACACATATTGATTTAAATTTGCACCTGCTTACCCGCTCTAAAACAAACATCAAAAAACTTTAATCATTCTCGTGATTTTTTATTTCAGTATAAAAGACTGTGAAGTGATCAACACTAAAAGTAACGACACTGCAACTACTTCAGAAACTTTAATGTTTTGCGATGATGTAAAAGGATTATTTTAGTTTTTTAAAGAAACAAATGGAAATTAATGAAATTGATTTGAAATTCGAAATTGATAATGAGAAAGGTTCTTTAAAAGTTTGCCTTTCGATGAAATCTTTGGATAAATCAGAACTTGCAAATGTAGAAGATCAACAAAAGTATACCCTGATATATGCAAGAAGTTATTGTTAAATTCTATGAGGTTGTGGACATAGCATGGTAGAGAATCACTTATAGAACACCGATTCTAAGTTAGTCATGTTTATTTAATTGTAAGAAAGAATAAGAAGTATACAATGTTAATTTAATTAGTGTCGATTAATGAATTTCACATACTCTTACGACTTACTTGTGCTACAGACAGTTAACGACTGCTCGCTCCTAGTTTCGAATAAGCTCAGTTACATCTTCAATCGACAGAGCGGAAAATTCTACGTTCAGGTACGTACCCAATTCATAGGTCAATTGTAAAGTTCAAGGTCAGCTAGATGTTATTTGAAAGTAACAAAGTTTTCCAAGAGGTCAGTGCAATTCGAGAAGTAAATTTTAATGAAAAATTTCCTTATGATTTTACAATATTCAAAACGCTGTAACCAATATCAATACAGAGCTCACCAATGAATTTCTCGTTGAAATTTACTTCAGGAATTACACTCACCTATTGGGCAACTTTGTTAATTTTAAATAACCTCTAACTGACCTTGACCTTTACAATTGACCTATGACTTGGGTACGTACCTGAACGTAGAATTCTCTGCTCTGTCGATTACAGATGTAAAAAAGGGGTTTCCATTTAAAAATAAAAGTTGACCTTTAAAAAGCAATGTAGGTCAACCTCAAGGTCAAAATGAAGGTCACCATTGAATTCCTTGTTAAAATTTGATTCAGTTATTACACTGGCCTCTTGGAAAACTTTGTTAATTTCAACTAAGCTCTAACTGACCTTGAACGTTACAATTGACCTATGACTTAGGTACGTACCTAAACGTAAAATTTTCTGCTCTATCGATTAAAGATGTGTAAAAGAGAGTTTCTATTTAAAAAAACAAAGTTGACCTTCAAAAAGCCATGAAAGTCAACTTCAAGTTCAAAATAAAGATCACCATTGAATTCCTCGTTGAAATTAACTTCAGGAATGACCTTTACTTTTTTGGAAAATATTTTAACTGAGGAAATATTCAACCGTCCTGGGACTTTTTAGTCACAAAGTATATCAAGAACAATATGAAGGTCACCATTGAATTCCTCGTTGAAATTAACTTCAGGAATGACCTTTACTTTTTTTTAAAATATTTTAACTGAGGAAATATCCAACCGTCTTGGGACTTTTTAGACACCCTGTATATCAAGAACAATATGAATTTGTACATAACTGGCTCTGAAAGATCGACATGTGTTTTTCCTAATTTTAGATTTTGCTCCATTGGAGTCAAATATAGTTCTGCATTTTCAATATTATATTTATAAGCTAATGACTCTATGTAATTTTTTTTATCTAAAGTCATCACATTTTTTTGTGATCATATTCAATATGTATACCTAAGTACGTATTAACTACTTCTAAGTTTATCATCTCAAATCTTTTTGATAATTTGGTTTTAATTTCTTCGATTTTTCTTACATCTTTTCCACACAGAAGTATATGATCTAAAAAATTTCTAAAGTAAATAGTGTCATTGTCATCCTCAATAATATATAAGCAATCATCATTTTTACTTATCTTAAAGTTTAACTGTATCAAAAATTCCGCTAAACATTTATACCATGCTCTCAGGCTTTCTCGAAAACCATACAATGCTTTGTCTAATTTACACACTCTACCACTTCCATCATCATTACCTTCTGGTTGATGTACATAAACTTCACACATTATTTCACCATTTAAAAATGCAGAATCTACATTAATTTGCTTTATAATCAATCTGTTTTGACAAAAATAAGAAAACATTATTTTCAAAGCTTGAATCGTTGGCACTGATCAATACAATTTATCTAATATTTCTTTTTGCTGACATCCTGCTACAACAACTCCAGCCTTCTTTTTATTATTGTCTATCTACTAATTTATAAGTATTATTTTTGTATAAACACTCCATCTCTTTACCGATAGCTTCCATCCATTCTTTGCGATCCATACTATCAATCGCTTTTCTGTACTAGGCAGTCTGATAAGAAAACTGAAAATTCTAAGAGATGGCATTAGTATTCACTAATGTGAACCATTTTCATCGAGCTTGATCCTTCAAATGACGCCTGTCAAAACTTCAGCCATTTATGTTTACGCATTTACAAGTTACAGCACTGAGAAGCGACTAACCTCCGAGTTTTTTTTAATATGGAAAAATCTGAGTTTCGAATTTTGATCAAACACTACTATCTTCGTAAGAAAACGATATCCGAGACCGAGGCTCAGCTGGATAAGTATTACCCGGACTCTGCACCGTCGATTGGAACGATTCATAAGTGGTTTACCGAGTTTCGTTGTG
Source organism: Belonocnema kinseyi (assembly GCF_010883055.1). Lineage (NCBI taxonomy): Eukaryota > Metazoa > Arthropoda > Insecta > Hymenoptera > Cynipidae > Belonocnema > Belonocnema kinseyi. The sequence goes on from NC_046662.1 coordinate 147,121,120, forward strand.
GCCGTACGAGCACATTTGATGCTGAACGATCTGGGCGCCTAAAAGAGGTCACTACACCAGAAAATGTCATAAAAATCCATGATATGATGTTAAATGATCCCAAAATGAAATTGAGAGAGGTAGCTAATGCTGTAGGCATATCATTGGAACGTGTGGGCAATATCGTGCATTCAGTTTTGGGCATGAAGAAGCTCTGCGCGCGATGGGTGCCGCGTTTGCTCACAGTGGACCAAAAACGAATTCGTGTAACAACTTTCCAGCAGAATTTGGCATTATTTTCGCGTAAGCCGACCGAGTTTTTGCGCCGATTCATAACCATGGATGAAACCTGGATCCACCACTACACTCCTGAGTCAACGCAACAGGCAAAACAGTGGGTTCCACGGGGCCAAAGTGCTCCGAAGCGTCGAAAAACGCAACAATGTGTCGGAAAGGTTATGGCCTCCGTATTTTGGGATGCACATGGCATAATATTCGTGGACTACTCGTATCTTGAAAAAGGTAAAACCATAACCGGAGCATACTATTCATCATTATTGGACCGATTGAAAATCGAAATCGCCGAAAAACGACCGCATTTGAAGAAGAAAAAACCACTTTATCATCACGACAATGAGTATGTTCATTCATGCTTAGTTGCGCAAGCAAAATTGCATGAAATTGGCTTCGAATTGGTTCCTCAGCCACCGTATTCACCAGACCTGGCCCCCAGCGACTATTACTTGTTCCCTAACCTGAATAGATGGCTCACCGGTAAGCGTTTTTACTCAAATGAGGAGCTCATAGCTGAAACTGAGGCGTGTTTTCGAGACCTTCCGATCGAGTACTTTTCGGACGGTATCAAAAAGTTAGAAAATCGTTGGACTCGCTGTATCGACCTAAAAGGAGAGTATGTTGGAAAATAAAACCGACTTTGGCCAAAAAAACGTCTCCGTGTTTCATTTTTCAGGGACTTATCAGACTGCCTAGTAGTTCGCAGGATTATTAGCATTCATAAAATTTACATTGATACAAGAATTTGCTACATTTTCACCAAACCTTTCTGGCCTCTTTTTAACTCTACTAGATTTTCTTGTTTCAATTTTAATTCGATTTTTATCAAGTTTCAAATCAACATTCTCATACTCAGTATTATTTTCCTCACCATCCTGATATTTATCACTTCCAAATATTCCTTTCATTTTATTTTTATAAATTTTCAAATTTTCATATTCAACTCTTTCATTGCTATCGCTAAAATTATTTTTTAAATTTAATCTTCCACTATCATCACTAAATCCTATCAACTTTACATCTTCCTCAAAAATGTCTACATTTCTAGCTATTGTTACTTTATTATTTATGAAAACTCTATACCCTACATTTTCGTATCCTATCAATAATCCCAAATCAGCTTTTTGGTCCCATTTTGACTTTATTTTTTCCTCCAGTACTCTTACAAACACTCTACTTCCAAACAATTTTAAGATTTTAATATCTGGTTTCCTTCCAGTCAGGATTTCATAAAGAGTTTTGTTTTCAATTGTATTAGTCAATGTTCTATTTTTAAGATATGATGCACTTCTTATAATTTTCGGCCAAAATCGTTCATTTACCTTAGCCTCTGATAACGAACATCTCGCTGTATTCATTATTGATCTATTAAACCGCTCTGTCGTATCATTCAATTGTTGTACATAAGGTGGACATGGTTCTATTACAAAACCTTTTTCCCTAGTTAAGTCAAACATATTTTTATTTAAAGATTCTTTACCTTCATCGCATCTTATTTTTTTTATTTTTTGCCAATTAATACTTCAACACTGTTGATATATTCAACAAACAATCATAAACCTCTTATTTAGACTCTATTTCAGAAAATTTTGCTGCCTTACTGTAATCATCAATAAATGACGCAAAGTATCTTTCACCATTTAAACCAACTATTGATTGAGGACCATTTACATCAGTGTGACCGATTTCTAATAAATCTTCTGCTTGGCTTCTATCATTTTCAAAACTCAAATTGTGCATATTATTTTCTATCCATGTATTACATTTAAAATATTCAGAATCTAATTCAGTGGGTAATCCCTCTACTAATTTATTCTTGCACCTATCTTCTAAGCTTTTAAAATTAATATGCCCTAACGTTCTATGATCGTTATGTCTATGATCCGTTGTATCGTTGGCTACCAAAGCCTCTCCTCATGCCACTATTGACGCGGATTCCAGCTCTGTTTGGCCATTGTTGAATGTAGTTGAATTGCCCATGGGGTTGTCCTTGACGACCACCTCCTTGCCACTGCGAATCTCTACCTGCACCTCTTCTTACGTTATTTCCGTTTCCTCTAGACCGCGTGTTATTTTCATTTGCTTTATATTGTTGTTTTTTAACTTGAAATGTACTGGATTTTGCATGATGCTGATTATTTTCTCCTTTTTCTCTTATTTTCCACAGCTGTATTTTATTTTTTTTAAATTCACAATTTTGGTCTGTTTCCTTCATTGCATTTATTAAATTTCCTATATAACTAAGCGGTTCTGGTAACGTACGTAGAATGTAGTTTAATTTTTCTTCTTCGTTAAATGTTGCACCTGCATTTTTTAGTTCATTAATCAACTTTTCAAAATCACAGAAACATAAACTCGCATCTTCATAATCTTTTAATTTTATCCGTTCTAGCCTGTTTCTTATAGATATCTGTTGAGCCTTCGATTCTTTCAAATATAATTTATCGAATTTCTTAAAAATTCCATAAGCTGTTTCTTCAACTCCAACAAATTACATATGTTCATTCGAAATACCACTGTACATGTAGTTCATCGCTTTTAAGTTAGTTTGCTCCCACGTGGCATCATCATCCGTTGGTGCTATTTCTCTTTGTGCAGGATCAATACATTGTTTAAATTTCAACAGTAATGTCATTCTTTTTTCCAAATACTGTAGTCTTTACAGTCAAATATTTCAATTTTCATTACGCCGTCCGACATTTGTCTCTTCTTAACTTTTTCAAACAGTTTTTCTACGTATTCTATAGTTATTTCTGTGCCTTTTTTTTAACTTTATCGTCTATCACTTTACTTAACAAATCACTCTTACCACATTCTTGCATAACCACAGTACAAAGATCAAATCTGCCTGATGAGATGCTTGTATCTACTTTGGAGAGTACGCAAAGGTGTTGTTTAGCGTTTCTATCGACGAGCTCGGGGTCTTCAGGGATGCCATTAAGTTTTTCTCGCTTCAAATAAACCTTAGAGCATTTGTCTAACGTAAATTCTATTCCAATTTCCTTTGCATATCGTTCGACAATCCCTAGAGCAAGATGTAGTTGCTCTTTGTTTTTAGCATAGATCTTAAGATTGTCCATGTAAAATACATAAGTGACCTTGTACTTTCGATCTGCAGGTTTGCCGCAAAAGTACTTGTCGGAATAGCGAAATGCTAGAGATAGTGGCAATAATGTAAGGCAAAAGAGGAGTGGGCTCATAATGTCGCCCTGAAAGATTCCTCTCAGAAAGGTGACCTTGTTAGTTGTCACACGATTTTTTTCAGACTAGATAGTAAGTCTGGTTTTCCAAAGCGGCATCAATCTCTCTATGCAACTAACGATTTGCGGATGAACCTTTGAGCTTTCCAAAAGACAGATGATAAGTCTAAGGGTGGTCGAATGGAAAGTTTTCCGATAATCAATCCAGGCCATCGTTAGGTCACGCGGGCAAAATGTTGCATCTTTGCAGAAACGTCTTTTGATGAGCAGGTTCTCCCGTCATCCCGCTACGCCTTTCTTTGAGCTTCGTTTTTCATACATTTCTTGCCACACAGGTTCAATTGCCCGAACAATCCTATCATTTAGGATAGCTGTGAATATCTTATACACTGTGTTCAGACAAGTGAATGGCCTGTCATTCTTGGGGTCCGCTAAGCTGCCTATTTTCGGCAGGAGAATTAGGCGCCCTTCCATCAACCACTCCGGAATCGACTCTTCCGACTTTAAATATGAGTGAAAATACGGGCCAAATGCTGATGGGTTGAAGGAAACTTCTTCCACCAAAAGGTTTTGATACAATCTGGTCCCGGAGCGGAATAGTTCTTTATCCCTCTTAATACTTTTTTCACCTCCTCAGTAGTGATGGGTGGGCATTCTTTATCAGGTGTTATGAGGGCATCACACAGCTCCTTGAAGCTATTTATATTTTCTGAGCATTCGTCAAGGCTATGCTGCACTTCGTAGACTTCTTTCCAAAATACTGCTACCTCCTCTGGTTTGGACGGGTGGTCGACAGTAACTGGAGGTCTTGGAAGAGTCGAGATGGGTCGGAGAGAAACTGTTGATTTTCTCTAACCCACCTTTCTCTTCGCTCTAGTCTTCTATTAGCGTCAGATAGTATCCGTATTCTCTCAACAATATGCTGCCTGATGGTCAGCAGCTTTGACTTGATAAGTGTGAGATGACGGGTGCGGAGTTTGCGAGCGAACTTTCTAACCTTGGCGGTAAAATTCCTGCCAGATGTAATTTAGTCAATCACACACTGTATGCGGGATGCGTACTGTCTTGCCCAGCCTATCTTTGTGGCAAGTTCATGCATTCGTCTTTTGGTCTCATGATCAACCGTTGGTTTTGTTTTACGGTTCGCATCGGCCAAAGCTCTCGCTGCATTATACACACAATAATTGATAGCACAGAGGTCGGATTTTTTGTAAAAATGTCCACGAAGCTCGTCATCCATTTCAGCGAACTTGAGAGAAACCTTGTTGTTGATGTTTCTCCGGGTCATAAAGCATTGCTCTTCCTCTATCGGATGCCTGCCCGCGGTTGGTCTTAGTGTCGCCTCTCTTTCGCTGTTGCCGGCTTGTTCTAGCTGTGGTAGAGTAGGCGTTTCGCTCACATAGCCCCTTTTTTGGAGTAGTTCCGTATGGTTTCGCAGACCTTGATGCGAAAAGTGCGATAGCTCTGGGTGTTTCTCGCGCCACAAAGCATGCATCCGTGCCATCTAACTCCGTTCAGAGGCCACACTCGAATCGTAGCACTCTAGCAACTCGTGATTCAGTCGCTCCGTCTACCTAAAGGTACTATGTTTGGTGTTGCCATTGTTGTTCTCACGAGAAGCTAGGAAAAGAAGTTCGTCCATCCTTATAGAGCCCCACATGCAAGGATAAGGCTGCATACTCTGAGAGGCCGCCCGGTATCTCAGAGTGACCGTTCTAGACACCTCACCCAGGTGC
>NC_046662.1:147126428-147141980 GCF_010883055.1 Belonocnema kinseyi
ATAACAGTTATGAGAGTATTTTTCCAGTCTTAGACCAAGGAACTCACTTAGTGTGTGGCTAGCTTTGTGCAAAAAGCCTGACGAGGTCCGAAAGCTGGCGTTCTTGAAAAAAATTGATGTTTGTATAGAAGTAAGAACCAGTATAATAAACATAAGAGACTACCCGAAATAGGAGTATCGCAGGAAGTGTGGTTATGGATTGAATAATGGCCGAGACTGTTTGAATTTGGTATTAAAGAATTATTACAAACATTTATTGAAAGAATAACTACCGAAATTACACTTGAGATGATAACTGAGATTTTTTGAATCCGACTCTATTATAAAATTAATCTTTTCACTTTAATACTCAAAACCCATTGAAAAAGACAGGTGAACTTAAATTTAATTAACGAAACTGGACGTCACATGGCTTGTGAGAATTCTCGGTAACAGATTAGAACTCATAACTTCCCAGTTCAACACAATTTAGACATGAGAAAACACAGGCTTCACCAAAACGTATAACAAAATAAAATCTCGTAAACATAATAAATTAAAAGAAATTACGTGAGAGACAATTTTTTGAATAAGAAAGTGATATAATTTAGCATATGATGAGCCCTTCGAAGCTGGCAGAGCATTCTGGAGTAATTGCTTCTAATCATTTATATTTTATGACATTGAAGAACATCTTAGACCAAAATACTTGCCTAAACCATAAGATATATAACCTTTTTTCATAAGTATCAAATCCAAGTATAAAATTCCTCTTAATTAAACAAAACTTTAGTTTACCGCGCGGGCTTATGGAAATCAGTTTCTCACAATGGCTGACAGAACGAAATTGAAAAAGCCATCTCTTACCGGAAGAATGTTATAATTTATCGATACTTGATTACTTTTTCATTCTTGTGATGACCACCTAATTAGATGTGGCATGCGTGTCACCGGGCCACTCATTAAGAAATGCCCTTAGTTCTAAGACTCGGTAACTGTGTAGGTTCTTTCTGTCCCGGTTGACGTCCTGCTTAAGTCTGCTCTTCTCCCGAATTCGATTTAATGTTTGGTCTAAATAATCTATCTAAAGGTTCGGTCATCCTCGCAAATTCCGGAATGAAACGTCGATACCATGAAGTCATATCCATGAATCTGCGCAATTGTTTAACCGAATTTTGAATTTGATAGTCAACTATTGGTGCTACCTTGTCAGTGTCCACAATGAGACTGTCCCCATTAACTACCAAGCCAAGATACGTAACCGACAAGCAGCAAAATTCGCTATTGTCGGGGTTAATAGTTAGACCAGAATCGTTAATTGCGTCTCAGACTCTCGAAAGCCAGCTTAAAAGCTCTTGGATGGTTTCGGTAAAGATAATTAGATCGTCCAGATAACTAAATACATTAAGCCTCATCTCGGGTGAGATAATTCGATTATTTAAACGCTAACACGTGACAGCATATTTACCTTCAGGTTTCTTCACCATAACTATAGGTGCTGACCATTTCCTGCGCGATTACGTGATTATGCCTTCAGCCAACATCCTATCCACTTCCTTATACGAGGTCTGTCCAAAAAATACGCGGATTGAGGTCATAAAAAAATGTACTTATTTGGAAGTTACACGTCTGGGTCTCAGTTGCAGATTTCCCGAGTTTCACACAAAATTTCACAGCAATTCGTTGCTCTTTCAGGCTATCAATTTTACTATCCGACAAACAAAAAAACACTCTTTACTTAAAACCGTGTAGCTTATCAACAAATGAAGATATCTGCGACTAGAATACCGCGTTTTAAACAGCTGATCTGTACGAACTTAGCGGCACCAAGCGGATTCTCCTGAAACCAACTCGAGCCGCGAAATTCAAACGGTCCGCGTATTTTTTGAATAGACCTCGTACATAGCCTTTTGTTCGTTCGGAAAAACTATTCGATAGCGCTCCTTAATAGGGGCGTAGCCTTGCAAATCGATAACATGTTCAACTAGAAGGACAAGCCCTGACTGACCTTTGACTTTAGGAGGAAGTTTATTTTTTAAAAGATCATCCAAAGCTCTCTCTTCCGAACCCAATAAGTCAGCAATACGGCCATAAGCCCTCTTCATGTGTCAGCCATTGCTTTAACCTCTATGCCGCCGGAGTTTCGGAGATCTTATTTCCCTTATATTGACATAAGAACCGGTTCATATTTCATGGGTTGGACCTCGCCAAAGTTTCGTTATATCATAGCGTCTTATATAAGACTTTTCGGCGTCTAACAATCAGAAAAATTTTCGATTTTTCAAAATTCCAAATAAAAGCCTACCTAGGATAAGTACCGGGAATCTGCTTATACAATGAATTGAATTCACTTAACTTATTATATTTGGGCAACGGTTTCTCGCTAGTTAATAATTTTGTAGTATTAATTTCATAGCATTCAGCATCCTCGAAAACAGGGGTTAACTTGATTTCAGCTCAATTTGAGGTTACTTATACGTATTGATCTCGACTGTCTTATATACGATTTTTCGGCGCTCTAGAGGTTAAAGGTTGATGTTTTCTGGCAAAATCTAATCTGTGTACCGTTTTAGATCGAGAAGCAACCATCATGTCCAACTTTCCTTGACCTTCCAACTGTAGGATTATTTCGATGTCCAGATTGGTAGCGACCCTAACCTCAAACATCCTAGTTACTTCATCTATAGTGACTGGTAAATTGACCAAGATTATCAACTTCAGATCTATGAACCTGTACTTCGACTATCTTCTGAAACGGCTCGCTGTGGCTTATTATACTTTGATATATTTTGGTTTCTTGCTTTCAAAGTCATATGATTCGTCTGCTATCGGCATAGCAACGCCTTGGTAATTCTCCATGTCCTTGATGGCCTGAACTGACGTAGCCTTTCCTAAAACCAGTTTTAATAACTCAACCTTTTCATTCCCCTGGAACTTCACCAAAGTATCCAAATATTTTTTTGGCAAATAGGGCTCATTAGAATCGGTAAAACCATGCGAATCAGATACAATTCATTCAAAGGAGTTCGAAAGGTCAGGGGAATATTGTCCAACTATCTCTAGTGTATGACACGCAGTAGGGACCATTTTTACTGCGTCATCTTCGCGTTTCCTGAACAATTAGGACAAGTACTGACTGTATAGCCTTTGGTTTTACACGCGTAACAGACTAATTTACGAGAAATCGCTCTACTTCTGACATAGTGTTCAGTTAACATCTGAATCAAATGACCTGATCAGGGTCTCTGTTTTAGGAGTTCAAAGTGAAACTTTCAGCAGGGCCCTTGGTGTACTACTGACATCCCCCATGCGAAGAACGTTTCTCCGCGGATGCAGTACGCTTCTTGTTATTAATATTTATTGTTTTGTTATGAGTAATTTGGTCTTGCTAATTCAGTTTAACGGCTTCGATAGCGGCGAACTCATCTACTTCACCTTTATCGGCAGCGGCGAATTTTTTCTTGCTTGTACTTAGCGCTTGTTGTTACGAGTATTCCTACAAGAATAAGCTTTGATGAGGTGGAGAAGGCGGGTTATATTCTTTGATATAAGCATTTCATTCCTTCTACTAACTCCTGCTTACCATCGGGATCTCATTATCTAATCGATTGATTAGGCCCTGAATATTTGTTAGGTAGTCATTGATTGATTCGACCCATTTTAAAGCCATTCCGTCAAGAAAAAATAGCAAAGAGATTAGTAGTTTGTCATCAGTAACTTGTGTTAACCTTCTGCGATCTTCTATTTTTGTTGAGAAAACTATCCGCACTAAATTTTTTACTTCCTTCGAATACCAGCTACCAATTCTAAACTATTTTACCCAAATCTCTATTAATATCCTTATTTTATTCTGAAAGAAGAAAATGGGATTCAGTTCACTTTCTATCTTTGTTCAATCTTTTCTTGAATTCTACGGTACGCCTTCGTGGGGTGCTTGACTGCTCAAGATTAGTGTCTATTTGTCTGTTAGAATTTGGGAACAATTCTTTAGAAATTCTTTTTATTCGTTAATTTTATGATTTATTTTATTCAGAGAAAGAAGATGCAGGCTTTGAATTTACTGTATTTAGTTTATCACCGAAACCCAGTTAACTTTCAAACCTTTTTGTGCAATTTTAACTGTCTGAATCTTTCGTGCATACGGTCTTTCGTCTTTCTTGGCTTTTTCCTATTTTTTTTTAAATTATCGATACTGTTTTGGTCTGATTTTTCTCTCAGTTCGCTGAGGGTGTACTGTGAATCGGTTTATTTCTATTGAGAGCTAGGCTATCTAATCTCAAATTAAGCGAATTTAACGATTTTTGTTTCATTTTGCTAAGGTTATGAGTTAAAATTATATCTTAAAAAAAAGATCCTACTCCATCTTCACTCCATTGGGAATCGAACCACAAATCTTCTGATTTCCGATCAGGTGCTTTTCCAATTAAGCTATTAGAGAGACCAGAATAAGAACTCTTAATTCAAGAACATAACGCTAATTTTTAGCTAGGTGTTAATGGTACAAGTAATTATTTCATAATTTTTAAATTTATCTGCTATATCATCAGAGATTGTACCTTACCGACAGTAGAACAACCCTCCAAACAATAAAGGCAGAAAATCTGCACAATATCGATCAAGTTAAGAATCTTCAGTAACAGAAAATGCTTAACGTCTTAATAAGACTAGATGGAAAATAATATTTTTAAATTAAAATTAAAATTATTTGTTGAAAAAACAATCCTACTCCATCTTCACTCCATTAGGAATCCAACCACAAAACTTCTGATTTCCGGTCAGGTGCTTTTCCAATTAAGCTATTAGAGGGATCAGAATAAGTCCTCTTAATTCAAGAAAATAAAGCTAATTTTTAACTAGGTGTTAATGGTACAAGTAATTATTTTAAAGTTATCTGTTATATCATCAGAGATGGTAAACTTACCGACAGTAGATCAACCCTTTAAACCATGAAGGCAGAAAATCTACACAATATCGATCAAGTTAAGAATCTTCAATAACAGAAAATGCTTAACGTCTTAATCAGACTAGATGGAAAATAATATTTTTACATTAAAATTATTTCTTTAAAAACAGATCCTATTCCATCTTCGCTCCATTGGGAAACGAACCACGAAACTTCTGATTTCCGGTCAGGTGCTTTTCCAATTAAGCTATTAGAGGGGTCAGAATAAGAACTCTTAATTCAAGAACACAACGCTAATTTTTAGCTAGGTGTTAATGGTACAAGTAATTATTTCATAATTTTTAAATTTATCTGCTATATCATCAGAGATTGTACCTTACCGACAGTAAATCAACCCTCCAAACCATAAAGGCAGAAAATCTACACAATATCGATCAAGTTAAGAATCTTCAATAACAGAAAATGCTGTCGGTAAGGTACAATCTCTAATGATATAGCAGATAAATTTAAAAATTATGAAATAAGGTTATGAGGTGCTGTCATTGATTTATGGGAAACTCTTATTTGCTATATTCGTGGCGTCGAAATTATTCTAAGTGTTCCTGCCGATTATGCTTATGCTTTCTTGTAAACCCGTCATAATTGTCTGTAGAACTGTAGTCACAATGATAGTCACGGCTGTACACGTGTTTCTGCTTTATTGAGAACCTTTCATGGGTGCCTTGTATTCCCACTGCGCAATCTCTACGGGATCTTAATTCCGCAATCATCTCCTTTCTTTCAATTTCCGAATCAATTTCCGAAGTAGCCGAAGTAACCGAGGTGTTATCTGAAGCATGTAAAGTTAATATTTTTGAAAGTTTAATACCTTTGCGTAACCTAGAAAATAGCACCCTACTCGAACCTTCCGTTCCTAGAGAAAATAGTTGTAGAGCTTCTACTATTTCATGATTATCTAATTTCGGAATAATTCGGTTTACTTCCGTGAAGGTCGAAACGTTTGAAATTAATTCGATAAATGCTATGGTTTTATTAAATAGAAAATAATATTGCCCAAATAAATGTATTACAACAGTCCAGAGGATTCAAGGCCGTAATTTTTTAAACAAAAAGTTACGTAGAAATTTTAAAATAATGCATTTAGAATCTAGGTAATAATTTTTTAAATCGCGTATGAATTGTCATTGCACGGCAAGGAACAGTAAGCAATGAGGGTTGAAGGTCGAAACAGATTTATTATATTATTGTCATTTCGAGGGTTAGGGAGAGACAGAATCATTGAGCTTTTTCGAATGAATTTAAAGTTTACACAATGACAGTAGATTTCCAAAACAAACTTTGCAATGAATTAAATCCCTGAGGTTATTCTGAAATTCAATTCAAGATTAACCCTCTCAACGTACACTGGTGTGAATCTGCACCAACAAAATTTTCAAGTTGCTGGCATTTTCCGCCTTCACTTTTCCAATGTATACCCCTAATGAGACAAATATGCGGTACTTCTCTAGCATATATTGTCTTTAATTCCGCGTTCATTTTTGGCTTTATTGCCGAAGTAACAGGTCCTAAACTTCGAGTGAGTGCATATTTGGACAAGTGTTCCGCGTGTGTGCATCATCGTTGCCGACTCCAAAATATAAAAGTAGTGAATTTTGCTTTTGGGTACTTGGATTTCTCCTTAAAGTAAGTAAATTCAATCCTTCTGACAATAATGATAGATTTTAATATATTTATTAAAATAAATTGCAAAGAAAACATTTTTCCGCATTTCATAGCTACCATAAATAAAATTGATTTTGCTCAAATTTGTGTACATTTTCTTAATTCATTCCTATCAATAAGCAATTTACAATTATTATTTAATAATTAATGTTTCAGAATGAGTGCCTGGGTTTATAATTTCCAAAGTGCGAAAGATGTGGCAGCATCTCTGTCGGAATTTTAAAAAGCATTTTTCCGAGGACAGGGACGATGGAAGTTTATTTGAAGTATCTGATAAGCAAGGTAAGTGGATAAATGAATAAATAATTTTATGATTTTTTATATAGCATATTTGACCGGCTTTATATAAAATTCAACGGTATACCGTGTATTTAAATCATACACTGCCGTTCAAAAGTTTTCATACACCTATTTTTTTATTATTGATTAAGTTCTTTTCATTTCAATTATGTCAGAAACTTTATAATCACATTATAAAAACTGGAAGTTGTGACAAAAAAGTTGGAAAAACTGCAATATTCTTTGTGGTAAGAAAAATATTTTTGTAAAATATATGAAACATATAATCACAAAGTTTCTATAAAAGTCGCTTAAAATATGTATTCGTTTAATTTTTATTCTGTTTTGCCAACAGATCAAATGTTTTCAAATTCTGCATGAGGTTCCCGAACTCCATGCACAAAATGTGTGACGACCTTCGTGCACCTGTATGCATTGAATACGAGCGTTTTGCCGAGAAAAAAGTATTTCCTTGTATTTTCTAAATATTGACATAATTTTTATGTTAAATAAATAGTTGTATGGTATTTTCTTGTTATTTAATTTATTTACTTTTACTTGTTCACTCTGAAAGCACGAAATTCTCTCTTTGGAAATATAGTAACTTTGGGGGCATGGGAAAAATACTTATTATAATTTTATTACTTTTATATATATTTTTTCAAAAAATAATTTTATAGCTAATAAATCGCGTTGATTTCGTTGAATTTTATTAAAATGCAAAAAATACGATTTTTCAAAAGGAAAAATCATTTATTAAAAAACGAACCTTGTGTAAAACCATTTTTTTAAATAAGAAAATGTATTTTTTGTTAATTTCAATTACAGCATTGTATTCTACGAAATGTTTCACATCAAAAACATAAGTTTTTCGATATGTTCTGAACATTTCTTAATCTTTAAATCAGCTGCTGAAATCGCGAAATCCCAACTTGCACCCCTGTACGGTACATGGGTGCTGGAATGAAGTGTACGGTGAGAGGGTTAAACTGAACTCAATAATCCAAGACTCTCATGCTATTGTCTGCCTTTGCAATTAGTCATGCACGACGATATAACTTTTCACTAAGCCTGTAAATAAAACAGTACACATATATCACAGGAATTTCACCAATTTATCATTTTAAATTTTAATCCGTGTTCAATATTTTTACATTGTTGCTGCGTTGAAAGAAGCCTATAATGTTTGATTTATAAGCCTATGACTCTCAGTTGATATCTCGGATATAAATGTATAGGAATTTGAATCACAGTCATCACTCGGTGGATTTCGATTTTGGAATTGTAAAATTTGTTTAATTTATGCAATTAAAATCGATAATAGTGGGCGCCCTTTTATCAGGGAGTTTTTGCGATCCTAGACAAAGACCCCCACATAGTGTATAGCTAGCTTTGTCCTAAAAGCCTCAAGACGTCCAAAAGCTAGCGCTCCTAAGAAAAAGTATTGATATTTATATATGAGTAAGAACCAGTATGATAGACATGAGGGACTACCCGAAAATAGGAAAAATGCAGGTTATCGATTAAATAATTGCCGAGACCATTTGAATTAAATATTAAAGAATTATTACAAACATTTTTTAAAAGAATTTCCAATTTAATAATCAAAGCCCATTGAAAAATAAAGGTGAACTTGACTTCAATTAACGAAAATGGATGTCACATTGCTTGAGAGAATTCTCCGTAAGATATTAGAACTCATAACTTCCTGGCTTAACATAATTTATTCATGAATATACACAGGCTTTACTAAACCGTTTAACACAATAAAATCCGTAAACGCCATAAATAAAAAAAAAATACGTGAGAGACAATTTCCTGAAGGAGAAAGTGATATAATTAGGCCTATTATGAGCACTTTCGAAGCTATGAAAGCGTTCTGGAACAATTGGTTCTTATAATTTAGATTTTAAGACATTTGAGAACATCTTAGACCAAAACACTTGCCTAAACTATAAATAGGCCTGCCTTTACGATTGACCTCGATTGATACTGAAAGCTGATCCTCCTTCATTCTCTTGTTGATGACGAGCGATTTGATACGTATTTAACAATATAGAAAAACGAAAGATATAAGTAAAAGTTATCTAATTTGCCGAAAGTGCTCATTTGCAAATTGACCTTTGTTCTGGAATAGATGCGCAAAAAGCTAGATTTATTTTAAAAATTCTAATTTTAAATTTATTTCTTAATTTTTTTGTTTGAAAAGACGAGTGAAAACTCACCTCGTCAAAAAGTATACACAAGAAAAATATGGAAACACATAGTGTACTGCATAAAAGGAAGAATTAAATGCGTGTGAGGAAAATTTTTAGCGTATCAAAAGACAGTGTAAGTTAAATATTATCTGTGAAGAGGTACACAAATTATACAAATACTCCTATATTTTTCTCAGAAAACGCACTGCTGAAATGCCGGATAGGATCCGGTAGATCCGGATAGGATATGGATTTCTATCAGTTTCTTTCCCAAAATTTACACGGTACTTGTTTCCTTTTTTATTTGGTTCTATCCGGCAATTGGCAGGTCCACGATATTTATTAATCTGTTTTTGTATCCGGGTCTATACAAAATTTTTTCGATCCCCATATTACCCTTCTCGGTTCTTTTTGGGTTCTATCCGGAAACTTAAACGGTATTTGTGTCATTTTTTATCCGGTTACATCTGACAATTGACAAGTCCATAATATTAATTCGGTAAGTTTTTGTATCTGTGTCTATACGACATTTTTTCGATCGGCATATTAACCTGCTCGGTTCATTTTGGGTTTTATCTCGAAACTTATACGGTATCTGTATCCTTTTCTTCTTCGGTCCTATCCGGCAATCGACAATATTTGCGTTGCCCATAATTACCTACGTAGTATTTTATCGGGCGCTATCCGGATTTTTCAACAAACAAAAAGTTATTTCTTAACTTATTGTTATATAATCGTAATTTTTAATAGTTTTTAAGTACAATAAAACAATAGAACACTATCTAAACTACCTAAACTTGTACTCTACAATGCGATCTAACTTATTTTTCTATCGATTCGCTTAGAGCTTAGTTACAAAATTTCGGCCATGATTATAATAAGTAGTTCTAAGGCAAAGTGGAAATTTCCGATAGAATTAAATTTAAAAAATGTATCTAAAATAACATATATAATTAACTTCCACTCTTTTAAAAACGACTCGATATACTTTTTTCTTTAAATATTTAAAAAGTTTTACTCTATTCAATTATTTTATAACATTTTTCTACTAAGTTTTCAATGAGAAATCACAGTTCTTAAAAAATAGTGTAAAATATATTAAACTAAAAATAGAATTTTATTTATTGCAGAAAGAGCTTAATGCTTTTGGTTTTTAAATATTTAAAACTTTCAAAAACAATTCAAAAGCAAAAAATAATAAAGGAAACGAAGTACAAAAATGAGTTAGGAACCTCAATAGGGATTTTTACTAAGGAAATCTTCTAATGAAACTTATATCAAAGTTCCAGATAGGGCCGCATAAGATTCAGTCAGCCAACAATATAATTTTCTGTGTTCAATGTTTGATTCAAAGCCGGAAAAATCCAGATCGAAAATGGTTCTTGGATTCAAAAGAAAAGAGTCTTATAACCTGAATTCTTACAAAGTACCGAATAGTGCCAGATATAATGCTATTTTCTATATGCCATCAGAATGAGAATCCGCATAGAGTCTCTAGTGTTCCGCTTAAGATTTATACATGTGTATAAACACATGCTGACTGAATTCAAAGATGAAAGTCTCCAAGGGGTTAGGATGTGTAATGTTACTTGCGATTTTGTAGATGAGAGTCTAGCGTTCGCAGTTAATTTTTGCAAAATGCTGTTAGAAAAAATCGACTTATTGCGTGGAATATGTAGCATTGGTTGTTTAAAATATGCAAGGTGCCTTAAGGCTTTTCAATCCGTCGTTGATTCTAATTTTTCTTCATCATTAAACCCAAAATACGTAGGTGTAAAGTTAAAAAAGGTTTTCGATTTTGCATTCAACAAGTTATGGAATGTTTTCATTCGAATTTTGAAACGACCTGGACTAAATATAAAGTTCTGAGCATACGTCCTCATTAGCTAAGTAACTTACTAAAAGCTGGATGAAAATACAATGCCTGACATCAGTGAAAATAATTTTTTGTTTTGTTTCAGTATTGATATAGCCTGATCTTATATTTATTTCCATATTTTTTCTCAAAAACGGCTCAAGTTAATTGGCTAAAAAATTTTTCACGCACTATTTTTGAGCCCCTATTTTTAATTCAAAAAACGTGGATGTGATATGAGTATGCATTTAAAGTTGGTTTAGGCAAACCGTGATTAGGAACAATAAAGAAATGGGCCGAGAAAAAAGGTGAAGGGGTCGGTATTTACATGGGGGAACTGAATGTGTAAGCTGTGGAACAAGGAGAAGAGGTGTGGGATGCAGAAAAGGAGGGCTTCATAAGAAAGTCGGCACACAAGGAAACGGATCGGGAGGTTAGGAGGAAACGGCACTGGTTAGGAGAGGCAGGGTAGTTTATTTGTAATGGCAATAGTAGACGGGAGGAAGAAGGGGAACCTACATATGCGAGTACAGGGGACACCGTAATAGACTACATACTAATAGAAGACATAATAAGGAAGCTGATGGTTGGAAGGAAAGTGGGCAATGAAATAGGCTCTGAGCACTTTCTGGTAATCGCGACATTGAAACGTGGATGTCCTAAGCACGGTAGGGGTGAGAAGAAAAGAAAGATGGAAAGGAAATTGTAAATGGGACGACGAAGGAAGGAAAAGTGAAGACAGGACAAAGCGGAAAATTTAAAAAAAAATAAGGAAAGGGGAAATGGAAAAAGGGAAACTCAACTGGAGATAGATAAAACATGAAAGAATGATAAGGGAAAGAAGAAAGAAGGAGAAAGAAAGGAGCATGTAAAAGGTAGCGAACTCGATAAGGAAGAGAGGGAGTAGAAAGTGATAAACAGGGAAGGAGGGGCAAGGAATGTTATGAATGAAGAAATCTAAATGACACAGTGGACAAAGTATTTTAAGGATATGTTAGGCGGTGTAAAAAATAGGGCAAAGGGAGAAGAAAGGAAAGCGGTAGAGGGGGGTGAGGACAGGGAAAACGATATTAGTAGAGAAGAGGTGAACGAGCGATTGCAAGGCGAAAAAAATAAGGCCACAATAGAGGATAGCTTTAAAAATAAAACACTGAAATACGGAGGATAAGGGATGACAGAATGGATGTGAAGAATTTGCGACATAATGTGGAGGGTGCAAAGGGTACCAGAGAAATGGAAGACACGGCTGGTAGTATCGTTTATTAAAAAAGTTTGTAAAGACAATTTGAATAAAAGGAAAGTATACCATACAATCAAACGAGTTTTATAAAAGGGATGGGGATCACAGACAACATTTACATGCTGCATTAACTGAACAGAAGGTTGTTGTAGACAGCCATAAAAGAGAGAGGAGTAGATAAAGGCTTAATAGAGAGTGCAATAGCGAGTGCACCAGCGACCTCCTTCATTGAAGCTGGTAGAGTCATTGATCCGATACTACCTGAGGATCAATTGTAGCACCCTTTTCTGTGTCTGATTTTTTGCTTATGTCAGGAGCAACTCTTTATAATATTCGTGAATAATGTTTTATCTGAGAGGGGAAAATACACTTCAACTGACACTGTGTGATATCTACATATATTTAATAAATTGCGAATTAATATTAAAGGCGTATAGAAATTGCATTTCACGAATTCACAGACAATGCTGAGTTTAATATTTTTATTAAACTATCGTCTTTCTTGTCCTATGTAAATAGAGGAAAGTCTGATTGAAGATTCTCAGCTATAATTTGTCGTAACAATAAGGGGTTTTCCTATCTTCAAGATATTGTGGAAAAATTTTCTGAATATTTTCCCAGCGTCCATAAAGAGTCATCTACATGTACATTTGCCTCTGATAAATCTAGAACAAATGACTTGGGGATTACATTCTTATTACCAAAAGTAACGTTTTAAATGTATTTTAAAAAATTGGCTTATAAAAAAAGGCTGGATCTGATCTAATACCTAATTTTGTTATCAAGGACTGTTTATCTATCTTTGCCCCACAATTAGTATACATTTTTAACCTTGTATTGCAATGCGGTAGATTTCCGTTAGAATGGAAAAAAGGTATTATGTGTCGTGTATTTAAGAAAGGGGTGAAACTAAATGTAACTAACTACAGACCCATTTCTATTTCTTATCATTTTTCATAAATATTTGAAATTTGCCTCTCTGATATCATTAATAGTATAATTGCTAAGAACCTAACAATGCACCAATATGGCATTCGATTAAGTAGATCACAATAGACTATTACGTAAGTTACATAACATAGAGATATCGCGTGAGCATCTACTTGTCAATAACTCCTAAATGACCAATAAGCAACATATTGTACAACATCGAGGTTTTTCTTCTAAACCCTTTCTCGCCCTCGTCAGGAGTGCCGCAGAGGCTTCATTCTTGAACCACTATTATTCCTCGTGCAAATGAATGATGTTTGAATCTACCTGTCATGTGATCACCTGTTATAGTTGATAATATACAACTATATATTCCCATAGCTAGCCTAACCTCATGTCATGCATTACAAGCTAACTTAGGCCCGTTCAGTGACTGGTGTAAAAGTAATAATCTTAACTTGAATGCATCCAAGTGTAAAATTCTATCATTTCCAAATAATAATGTTGTAGTGAATCATCGTTACTTTAATGACATAAAAATAGGTTAAACTTATAGAGACCTTGGTATTCTCTACGATAGCCGCCTAAACGTTGATGCGTACAGAGATAAGATTGTATCTAGTGCGATCTGGTCACCTAACTTTAAGAAAAACATGTGAACTACATTGAGAAATGTCAAAGACGGTTCGCAACATGTATAGCTTGGAAAGAGAACAACATCTATCCTTTACGTGTATCTGACGATGAACCACTACCATGTAGATTTGGTATCTGGTCACTGGATGACAGGCGCAAATTCGCAGGCATATTCAAGTGATTTGAGATGATCCGTGGGCTTACGGATTGTCCAGCAACACTTGAACGATGGGCGTTAAATGTAACAAAATACATCAAACTTAATACACCACCATTCTACTTATCTTTATCAATTTGACGGCGTACTTCGCTATTTGATAGGTTTAGCAGAGAAAAAAATGTGTGTTGTTACTTCGCATTATTTGCATGCTCATATTCTATACAATACTTTATTTACGTATTGTAGCCCTGTTAATGGCTATCTCAAACTGCTGGGTTTTCTTTATTTAAATAAATAAATAAAAGGTTCAAGGACGACTCAAAGATGAGAGTTCCGATGTTCGATGGGCTAGTATGGTAATTTTTTAACTATTGTGTGCAGCTATCCAGGTTATATTCTGAGGGAACCAGTAGGTGGAGAGAAAATGATCGTCAGAAATCTGAAAAGAGCCTGGAATTTTGAAGAGAAACTAATAAGGAAAGAAAGAAGCAGAATTGTACAAGCGTGTGCATAGGAGGTTATAGATAAAGAGAAAAGGGGTAACATGGGACGTTCAAAATGGGAAAAGTAGATATACGGAATGAGATTTGAATGAGGTATGCAACTGAGAGGTAAAGAGTGGCAGCAAGTAGAGAAAAAGATGGCTGCTAAGCAAGGAGAAGAAGGGTGGAAGAAAATTGCTAAATCTAGGTACAACAGCTGGTAACGAATGGTTAAGAGGCAGGTTAAACCAGGGTACCCGAGAAAGATTAAAAAGAAAGCAAAAGGAATAGAGTGACGAGATTTAGAATGTGTGAGGGTGTATGAGCATCTAGGTATTGGAAGAATGAAGAAGAGAATATATGTAAAGTGCGTAGGTATGAGCAAGAAACATGGCTGAATATCTTAGAGAGCTGTACAGGTGATAAATCTGGAGGAAGAAGTGTGGAAGAGAGTGTAAAGTGGATTTTAAATGCAAATGAACTTTTTGTATTTTCTTGAAAAATCGAAAATTTTCTTGAAAAATCGAAAGTCGAGGCCTTGGGTTCCTCCTCGAATTTGCAGTCGGATCCCGAAGATACTGGGACCTGCAAACCGATTAGTTTACCAGGAGAAGGTAATTGCGATATAGGCGGGACTAACAGGCCCCGTTGGCGTTCAAGAGAGTCTATACAATCCACGACGATAGGCATATTTTCATTATTTTCTTATTATTTTCTTATTATTTTCTTATGCTGTCAAAATTGGAATTTTCGATTTTTCAAAAAAATTCAAAAAGTTGTTATGATAATCTTGTAGAGCATTAAAAAAGAAACACTTTTGTTTTCTTGACTTTTTTCATATCGTGCGTTATTTGGCTTAAAATGTTGATTTTCGTGTTTTTTGGAATTTTGTAAATGCTATAACTCTAGTAAATTTTGGTTTTATAGAAAAAAGTCATAAAGATAAATTGTTCATCTGTTTGAATACTATGAACATCTGTACTTAAAAATTCGAAATTTTGAAAAAAGTGGTCTCGAAAATTTCCAAAATACGCTCGCAAACTAAAATTCTACAGACACACGCACTCACGCACACACACAAGCAAAAACAGGCAGCCTACCAAACATTCGTAAAAACCTGCTTTTCGGATTCAAGGATTCGAAAAACGTGGACATTGGACAAAAACGG
>NC_046662.1:147141990-147147623 GCF_010883055.1 Belonocnema kinseyi
CAAATCTAATACCTTCTCTTTATGAGAATGGAAAAAATTGGAAAAAACCTAATAAGGTTTCTAAGAGAGTTGTCCAGCCTGATTTTTGAATTAGGTTTTCAATTTTTTATGAATAAACAAATATCACGAAAAAATGTCCTTTTTCTGTTTGACGTCCCTAGTGCTCTTCAATAACAGGTAATGGTTAAAATCGTTTAAGTTGCTTAGAATAGCATGAGTTCGAGATATTCTAATATTAGACACTATACAACAAAATTTGTTATTTTATTATTGTTTGTTGTTTATATTATAAACAAATGTAATATACAAATTTAGTAATCAGGCATTTTTCGACAAAAATATTCGTTTTTTTCTATGTCAGTTTTTTCAATTAGGCAATTTATGATAATTTAATCGAAATTAATAATTTTTTGATTATTCTTATGATCTTTTTAACGAATTCAATAAAAAATGCATTGTTCGGGCGCTTGTCGACCAAAAAATTCGTTTCTTTCAATAGCAGTCTTTTCAGTTAGGAACTTCATTTGAAGTTCAGCAAAATTCATAATTTTTTGATCAATTTAATGATTTTTCCAAAACAAATGCATTATTAGGGCATCTGTCGACGAAAACATTATTTTTTGTTTCGATATCATACATTTAATTATGATCTTCATAATATATTCGGCAACATTTATCATGAGTTGACAAATTTTATGATTTTTGAAAACACATTTAACGAATTTCTTGCAATATAACTAGGAAAAACGTGCGATTATGGAAAATCATAGAAAACGTGTTTTCAACCAATAATTTGTTTATAAAAATATTGCTGTTTAATATACAATATTGGAAGATCTTTAGCTGACATTAGTTTATAAAACTTAGGCGATTTCAATACTTTTCCTGTTATTGACGAGCACTATGAACGTCAAGTAGATAAAATGGCCATTTTTTCGTCATATTTGGCTCGATAACTCTCTCAGAAATCTTAATAGCTTTTTTTAAAATTTTTTGGTATAAATCGCTCAACATTCGTGGGCTGTACGTTATTTTAAACAAAAAATGTCATTTTTTTCCCACCGTGGGCCGGGAATGTGAAAATGAGAACATATGAACTCCCATGTAACACAACGCTGCTGAAGGCTGGTTGAATTTCTCAGCATAAAACACTAATCAGCTATGACTCTTGGTTGACAGTAATCGCCCCCCCCCCCCCCCCCCCCCCCCACGCCACCAAACCCTCGCTAATAGAAATTTTACAAGTCCCTGAAGTAGGCATTTAATTAAGAATTTAAAAAAAAGGTGAGGCTGATGTGTAGACCGTAGGTGCTACGTTGAAATCGTGAAAATCAAATTGGTAATAAGTAAATTCAGTTCTTGATAAACCGGCAGAAGATGCAGTAGAATATTTAATAACAAATTTTTTTAAAGAATGCGCATTTATTTAAAGAGACAATGAATCTACGTATGTCTTAATATCAATGCATGTTGTGAATTGTAATAATATTTATTTATGAAAATGATATACAAGTTGAGATACAAATTCGAGTGCGAAGCACGATATATGTGATGAGAATGTATTCGCTAAAACCGAAGGAGCTTTAACGAAAAAGAAGTCTTTATCACCAAATTACTGTTGTTGATGTTTTGACCTTTGGTTTAAAAAAATCTGTGCACAAGTGCAAGGAATATACAAAGACCGAGCGTGGAGCGCGAGATAAATATATTATCGAGCGCGAAGCGAGAGAACCAACAGTCGCGCGCCTTAGGCGCCCTATGAGAATGTTCCGGCGAAGCGGGCGGATTTTTTAAATTGAAATTAGCAAAGTTTAAAATTATAATTCAAAAGTTAATAAAATGCATTGCACTTCTACAATCATACGTTCCATAATTCTTACTTATTTCTTCATTAATTCTTACGATAAAATCAAGAAAGTTTCAATTGTTGAAAATAAACAATTTTATCGATATTAATTTAATTAAATTTTTAATTTTAATAATAATTAATAATTAAAAATAAAAACTTAAACTGCTACAACAGTTTACAAAACCAATATCATTATTATTGACAGTAATAATAATTAATGTTAAGTAATTAATTCTGATGAATTAATTAAAGTTTTAATTGATCAATAATCATTAGTAATTATTATTCAGTATTGTTATTTATTATTGTACAAAATCATTTCTCCACGATTAATTTATTTTTAAAATATTTTTTCAACTTATTTTTTAAAAAATGATTAAATTATGAATATTCTAATCAATGGTCAATTATTGTTACAATCCAACCTTGTTTCCTTTTTAAATTTAATTCTTTTATTAGTTGTCGAAATGCTAAGGCTCCAAATTGCTAGATTTTAAATTTTATCATTTTACCTAAATTCAAAATCTACATTCCCTTGTCATATTATTAGGCCAAAGCTAAACAATTACAATTATCACTTTATTTTTGTCATTTAAATTCAAATTCAAATTTAAATTCAAATTTAAATTTAAATTCAAATTTCAAATTCAAATTTAAATTCAAATTTAAATTCAAATTAATTTCGGTTGCCTCAATTTGCAACCAAACGGATGAAATTTCAACTAAGATGATGAGTCCTAAACTGGAATAATTCATTTTTGAATAAAAAATTATTCTAAAACTAAAACAATGAATCTTTAAATGAAATATTTAAACTTTCAAAGAATTCGACGAATTTTGAAATAAAAAGATAATTATTCAACCAAAAATTGAATAATTACATTTTCAGTTACAAACAAAAGAAAATGTTTAACCAAACAAATGAATTTCTTACTAAAATTATGGAATATTTAACTGAAAAAGTATTTTCATTTTTAATAAAAAAAAATTATTTTCTACAAAAAAAGAGAAACAAATTTTCAATAAAATAGCTCATTTTTAAGGAAGAAATGAATTTCTAATATAAATGATGAATCTTCAATAAAAAAAATTAATTTTGATTAAAAGAATTTATCTTTCAACCAAGAAAGTTTATTTATAAACATAAAAATCATTTTCTACCAAAACAATTAGGTTTTAGATTAAAAAAGTCGATTTTCTCACAAAAAATCTCTTTTTTAAAAACAAAATACGTGAATTTTGAACTAAATAAATTATTTTTTAAATAAAAAAGACAAATATACATACAACTTTCTACATTTTGAAAAAGAAATGTTAATTTCCCACCCAAAGTGGAACGGTTAAATTTTCAGTTAAAAAAAAACGAAATTAAGTTTGGTAAAAATTCATCTTTTATGTTATAAATAAATTTGCTTGGTTGAAAAATAAACTCTTCATCAAAATTAATGTTTTTATTGATTATTCATCATTTATATTAAAAATTTATTTCTTCACTTAAAAATGAGTTATTTTATTGAAAATTTGTTTCCTTTTTTGTAGAAAATAATTGTTTTCAACTTAAAATGAAAACACTGTCCCAGCTCAGTATTCCATAACTTTATTAAAAAAATCATTTGCTTTATTTAACAATCTTTTTTTTTACTGAAAATCTAATAATTCAATTTTTGGTTTAAAAATTAGCTTTTTTTATTTCAAAATTCGGCAAATTCGTTGAAAGTTTAACTATTTCATTTGAAGATTCATTTTTTTAGTTTAAAACTATTTTATTTTATTTTTATTTCAAATTTAATGATTCGGGTTGAGGATTTATCATTTTAGTTGAAAATTCATCAGTTTGATTGCAAATTAATGTATTTAAAAAAAAATTTTCTTTGTAGAATAATACTTTGGTTTCCATATTCGACAATTTGGCTGAAAAATTGCCTCTTTCAATTGAAAATTCAACTGTTTCGTTTAAAATTCACGTATTTAAAAAAAATCTATTCTTTTGTAGAACATGATGTTTTTCTTTGAAAGTTAGTCACCTTGTTTAAAAACTTTTCTTCTTGGTAAAAATGTCAAGTATTCCAGTTAAATATTTTGTAATAGTTATTAATTAATTTTTAAATGAAGCCGTGTTAGCGACTGCGTATGCACTTCTGTCGATCTGAGTTGAAATATCCAACAAGTTGCGATATACTAACTTATTTAGTTTAAGAAAAAAAGGCGGACAAAATTAACATTACAAGGTCAAATTTTTATTTCGTCACAGACTTCCATTTACCCTTAAGGGGATTTACTAGAATCATACAATGTTTATATTTTCTTTAATGATAAGATTGGAGAGAACAATAGAGAAAAATTCAAGTGACACTCAGTGTAGCCTTATGTGGATTCTCGAGGCACTCTTCATCGACCCTCGTAAAACTCACGCGGCAGACTCCCTGGAGCGCAGTGAATTGCTCGTAAATCATGGCCCTTTCATTCTTATGAGATGCAGACCAGTTAAAAAACTTAATTTAGGAAGTTATGGTACAAGATCAACTTTTAAACCGTTGAAATTCGGACTCTACGATAAATTTTCCATTGGAAACTCACGGAGTAATCACAATACTTTTTTTTGCTTCAAATAAACCTTGGAGCATTTGTCTAACCTTAATTTCATTCCAATTTCCTTAGTATATCGTTCGACAATCCCTAGAGCTAGATGTAGTTGCTCTTTGTTTTTAGCATAGAACTTAAGATGCTCCAAGTAAAATACATGAAAGACCATGTACTTTCGATCTGCAGGTTAACCGCATAAGTACCCGCCGGAATGGCGAAGTGCTAGAGATAGTGGTAATAATGTAAGGCAAAAGAGGAGTGGGCTCATAGTGTCGCCCTGAAAGACATCTCTCTGAAAGGTGACCTTGCTAGTTGTCACACGATTTCTTTCAGATAAGTTAGTAAATCTGGTTTTCCAAAGAGGCATCAATCTCTCTATGCACCTAATGATATGCGGATGAACCTTTAAGCTTTCCAAAAGACAGATGATAAGTCTATGGGAGGTCGAATCGAAAGCTTTTCGATAATCAATCCAGGCCATCGATAGGTCACGCTGGTAGAATGCTGCATCTTTGCAGACACATCTATCGATGAGCAGGTTCTCCCGCCATCCCGCTGCGTCTTACTTCGAGCCTCGTTGTTCATACATTTCTTGCCAGACAGGTTCAATTGAAGGAAACTTCTTCCACCAGAAGGTTCTGATACAATCTGGTCCCGGTGCGGAATAGTTTTTCATTCCTCTTAATATTTTATTCACCTCCTCGGTAGTGATGGGCGGGCATTCTTGATCAGGTATTATGAGGGCACCACACAGCTCCTTGAAGCTATTTATATTTTCTGAGTCTTCGTCCAGTCTATGCTGCACTTCGTAGACTTTTCTCCAAAATACTTCAACCTCCTCTAGTTTGGGCGGGTGTGATAGCCCAGAGGTCTGATTCTTCGAAAAAAGGTCCACGAAGCTCGTCATCCATTTCAGCCAGATCTTTAGGCTCGACACAAACCTTGCTGCTGATGTTTCTCCGGGCCATAAAGCATCGATCTTCCTCCATTGGATGCCTGCCCGCGGTTGGTCTTAATATCGCCTCTCTTCCTCTGTAGCCGGCTTGTTCCAGCGAAATAGCGGTAAAATTTGAGCCATAACCACGTCTCACAACCGTAGGATAGGTGGTTAAAGTCTGTAAAGGAATCAATACGACGATCCAGCAAAAGCCTCGTGGACCCTAAGAACACGGAGCGACCCAAGGACAACCGCCTTCTGCAT
>NC_046662.1:147147723-147152602 GCF_010883055.1 Belonocnema kinseyi
TTATTAAACTATTCGATACTATAGTGATTACATTTTAAACAAAGTTTTTCTTTTTTCTGGTCTGTAATTTTCTATTGTGAATAGCATTATTACGATTAACCTTCGTTTTCTAAACGGTAACGAAATATTTTCTGGGGAATCGTAAAATAACCACTTCTCCGATTCACTGGTACCTCTAACCTATCGTCAGCACACTGCCATTCCTTTTTAAAATAAACATTTCATACGACTTGAAATACGATTTAAACGCGGCCAATCGTTTCTTGTTTCCTGGGTTGATGGAAGCTATCAAGGGAATGACACCGGGAGAATCTGGCATGGATAGAAACATTAACCTTTGTTTTTTAAGAGTTAAAGCACGCGGTGCACGAATTTTTTTCCTAACGTTTCTTTTTGCATTGAATTTTCAGCCAGACGTAGCGTTAGTTTTAACTTTCCACCAAATTTTTTTAAAGCCCAAATGGTTTTAGGGAGGTTCTCTCCTGTGGATAAATTTTCGTGATGATAATTTTTAGGTTTTAAATTCGGTATTAAATTTTGCCGTATACATTTGCTCCTTTGTTTTTTCTTCCACCTTCTTTTTGGGCGGCAATTCAACACTTGCATAACGTCAATTAAATTAAAATTAAAAATTCTAATCCACATTTGTACTCGTTTTAAAATTAGATGTGAAAATGTTCTAATTTTACTAATTTTGAAGAGTTACCATAAATAAATCCTAATAAAACAGGGATTTGTGCAGTTAATTTTATCATAAAGAATCCGCGTTCTACTGTTAATAAATATTGCGTACTTATATTATACAAAGAGTATGGACTTCGATTCAAACATATACTTTCAATGCGAGCAATATATCCTTTAATTAAACAGGACCACACACTGCCTAAGCCTGCAACAAAAGAGGGACTAGGTGTACCTTAAATTTTTGAAGTCGCTGAATCCCAATAAACTGGCCATCAGGTCAGTTCAAGCTAAAACCTACAAAATTCATCGCTAACCAACTAAATCAGGGTACCTTTAGGCTTAAGTGGTCGCTGAATTCGAATCCGGTTTCCGTTTGACACCGACAGGCCAGCATAAGAGTCAGTTTAAGGTCAACCCTACAAAATTCATCGCTAACCAACTACATCAAATTCAGTTGAAATGGTTTCAGCGTTACCCATTCTGAACAACGTAGAGGTACCGCTTCTTTCAGAACTTACCCATTACAGAAACGGGGGTGCCAACGCCAGGTTCATGTCATGTATAAAGTATGATTTCATGACTTGAAGGTTCACGCTAAATTATAGGTAGAGAGATATGAAGTTTTCTTCCCTCGTATTTTCAATGTCTGCTAATGTCTCTTATACAAAAAGAACATATTATATGAGGAATCCAATAATGGTCAAGACTTTCTTTTGCGCCACCATAACAATTAATGTACATATTTTTTACAGCATCTGTTGAAGATCTGCTATTTTTGGGTATAATGTATCTACCACATACGACGCAAAATGTGTCTTGACTATCACGTGGTGGCATTGTAAAGGAGAGAAGGTGGTTTAAAGGGATAATTTCCAAAAACTGAAACTGATTAAAATGTATACCGAATAGATAGTCACTGGGAATGAAATTATAAGTTCCTGATTCAACTTCCAAATGTTAGGTTAGTCATGGCCGACGACATTTCAACTAAAGCCGTGATGTATAGAAAAAGGCATGACCTTCTAAATATACAATTAGGTATTTTCACTTCAACCATCAGCTATCTTCACTGTGTTGAATACAGAAAATCTAGAGGAAATTTCTTCGAACGCCCAGGCATCAATTTTGATGGAGACGGTCATGACTTAGTGTTTACATCCCGGCTTTGGTTTTTTGCATGTCATGTAGGTTTTGACTAACCTTTGGTAATATTAATATTAAATCTCACTAGTAAAGTTTTATACAGTATTCATCGTTAAAACCTATTTTGCGTGGTAAAAATGTATCATTTGGGGAAACTTTTCTGATGTTTGTATATAGGTTAAGACTAGTCTCAGTGCTAGATTGATATTTGTGTAAGTAGCTTTTCTGAAGATTGTATCCGGCATAAATTTTAATCAGTTTCATTTTCTGGAAATATCTCTATAAACGACATTGTCTCCTTTACTATGCCACCTTCAGATTGTTTAGACACATTTTGTGTCGTATGTGGTAGACACATTATATCCAAAAATAGAAGGTCTTTAACAGATGCTGTAAAAAATATTTCCATTAATTGTTATGGTGGCACAAAAGAAAGTCGTGGTCATTCTTGGATTCCTCATATCATTTGTTCGACTTGTCTAAGTGACATGAAATAGGTTGTTACTTTTGCTTATGCAGGACTGAAGTTTTTAATTCAAAGAATTTACATACGTTGATTTACCCTGTTATTGCTTTAGTTACGTATCCATTATATACCAGCAGCATCGAAAGAGATAGCTCTATGGAAACAAATCAATGCAATAGTCAGGACAATTTAAACAATGCAAAAGGTATGGAAGAGTCAGGAAATCAAGAAGTTAAAAAACATGATCTAGAGAAAGAGTCCGCATCTGATAGTGAAATTTAAAAAAATGATACTTTAACGAAGAAGAACAAAGCGATCCAATTCAAAATCTAGCTATTTTTAAGGAAGGTGCAGAACTCCTAGCATCAAGAGTGAAAGAAAAAAACTGTTTAGCCCGTAACACCAAGATTAGCTTTTCGCGTGATTGAGATACACCTTTTAGAATTTTTTTTTCTTCGGTAGAAGACTCAGTATATTGTAATCATGTGAAGGGTTTAGTTGAAAAATTTAAAAGCATACCTTATAATGTAAACGAGTGGCGACTATTCATAGATTCGTCTACAAGAAGTTCAAAAGGTGTTTTGTTGCATAATGGTAATAAATATGCACCTCTGCACGTTGCACACTCAGTTACACTAGGCGAAAAATACGAAGCTCTTCAGTTTCTACTGAATAAATTGAATTACAATAGCCACAAATTGCAGCTTTACGGAGATTTAAAAATCATAACAATAATGCTAGAACTACAGAGTAGACCTATAAAACACAATTATTTTATATGCGAATGGGATAGCCGAGCTCGTTAGCAGCACTATGTACAAAAATGTTTTTGAGATGTTTCCTAAACTTGCCGATGCTAAGATAAAAGAGGGACTATTTGACTATCTGCCAATTAAAGTTTTGCTATACGATGATGAATTTGAGCGTAGAATGACTAGTGATGAAAAAGACGTATGGGATACTCATATGATGTCTGACTATTGCTGGTAAGTTCTGAAAGAAGTGGTATCTCCACGTATTTCTAAATGAGTAACGCGTAATCCACTTGAACTTAATTTAAAGCGTTTCTGACGCTGTATTGAGCTAGTTCAAATTTAATTTATTCAAAAATTGCCTGATACTATAGCATTCTTGAATAGCGACAAGGTTTCAAATTCTAAACAGCGCAGAACCCACATAAAAACATCAAACAGACACCAGATTCGAATTCCGCGACCACTTAAACCTAAAGGTACCCTTATATAATCGGTTAGCGATTAATCATGTAGGTTTGACCTTGAACTGATCTTTATTCGAACCTGAATGTGTCAAACAGACACCGGATTCAAATTCAGCGACTACTTAAACCTGAAAGTACTCTGATTAAATTCTTAAGCGATGAATTCTGTAGGTTTGAACATGAACTGACATTGATACTGACCTTCCGGTGTCAAACGAACATTCGATTGAAATTCAGCAAACACTTAAACCTAAAGGTACCCTGATTTGGTTGGTAATCGATGAATTTTGTAGGTTTAACCTTTAATAGATCTTGATACTGGCCTGATGGCATCAAACGGACACCGGATTCGAATTCAGCGACCACTTGAACCTTAAGGGACCCAGATTTTGTTGATGAGCGATGAATTTTGTAGGTTGGACCATAAACTGACTTGATGGCGTCAAAAGTACACCGGATTCGGATTCAGCGTCCTCAAAACATAAGGTAAACCTAGTCCCTCTTATGTTTCAGGCTCAGGCGGTTCGTGATCCTGTGTTATCGTAGAAACTTACTCACGCGTCCTACTTAACGCCCTTTATCATAATGACAATTGCGTCTAAATTTAGAGGCCGCACGATTTAATATTTTTGTCTAATTTTTCTTATGCCTCATCAAAAAAACCATATCTCTAAACAAGCAGAGCCGGTTTTTCGATAAAATGTTTCTATTTTGGTTGAATAATAAAAATAGAGAACAATATTAGTGACACCTACTGACAGTTGTACATGCATGTACGCAACGAGCCTGCTCACCCTCGTTAAATTGCAGCCAGCAAACTCTCTGGAGGGAGATAAATTATCCGGAACGAATGAACCTGGGCATTGCTACAAGGTTTAGGCCAGTTAGAAAAAGTGACATCATGAAATCATTGATTAATTCAATTCCAATTGACAGAATTAATTAATTTATATAATTAGAAGAAATTTAGAAAATATTTTTAAAAATCAGTTAATACTTGCAGTATTAATGTGAATCTCTAGATTTTGTGCATTTAAACCGCTGGTTTCTAAAAAATTCTAGCTAAATATGGTATTTTTAAAAAATTTTCCACATATATAATATTTAATTTATAATTAGAGTCTTTCCAAGTATTCTGTACATACGTCTGACTTTTATTAATAATTTATAGTTTATTATCATAAATAAAGTTATTTTCGGCAGAATATTTAGTATTTTGTAGAAAAACTTAATTTGGTTAGCAATTTTTTCACCGTGAATTGTAGAGAATATTATTTTATGCAATTGATGACACAAACAATGAATGGTAAAAGTGTTTTTTTCTTTGTTTAACCCTCAAGTCGTACACTGGCGCGAATTCGCACCCA
>NC_046662.1:147152702-147207967 GCF_010883055.1 Belonocnema kinseyi
ATGTGTGATATATGCTAGTTGTTTATCATATGTTCCATATATTAAATAATTATTATTAGCATTGCTAACAAACTAATTCTCACCAGTGTACACTTTACGCATGCTGGGTTGGAGTGTACCGTTTGAGGGTTGAGATATTGAGCAATTGAGTACTTGGTTCTGAATTTTTAGGCCGCACAGTTAAATATTTCTGTCTCATTTCTTGCATATGTCATCTACATACCCACATCTTGAAGCACACAGAGCCAATTTTTCAATCAAATCACTACACTATACATTATATTCTAGATTATAAGCACCGAAAATGCATATACAGCTAACATTTCGCGTTACTACTACTGTTTTCCCTTTGTTATTATTAAACAAAATAGAAACACATTATCAAAAAAATGGCTGTGCTAACTTCGAGATATGGTTAATTAGATAAGGTATGCAATTAATGATACGACAACAATCAAACGTACGGCGTCAAGATTGAGACGCAATTGCCATTCTGATATCTGTGAAAAAGACAAATAAACTGCCATTATGAAATCGTGGATTTATTTATTTTCAATGGGCAGAATCAATTAATTAATTCCATTACCAAAATGGAAATAAAACATTTAGGAAAATTTGCTAACGTGTTCAGGAATGATGGAAGTGTTCAGAAAATTTAAACTTAATTCTTTAAACAATTATTATTTATTTCCAGAAATTTTCCCCCCTGTAAGTCGTAGGAAATCTGAAAAAGAATTTAATTCAGGATATTTAGTACTTTAAGAAAAATAAATTGTTTAAATAATTTTTTTTCCTAAATCTTAAAAAAATATTACTTACTGCAATTGATGACACAAGCAACAAATGGTCAAATTACTTTCTCTCAAGATATTTAGCCCACCTCATCTACATAATCATATCTTAAAACATACAGAGCCAATTTTTCAATAAAATTATTACATTGTAAATTATAATCTAGATTATACGCGCCGAAAATTCATATACAGCTAACTCTCCGCGTTATTGCTACTGTTCTTCTCTTTGTGATTATTATACAAAATATAAACACTTTATCAAAAATAGCTGTGCTTGCTTTGAGATAAGGTTAATTAGATGAGGTATGCAAAAAATTAGACAACAATATTAAACCGTGCAGCCTCAAAATTTAGACACGTTTGCCATTCGGATATCCGTAATAACGACAGAATTACACTTTCATTGTTATGGGATAACGGTCTGTTACAAAAACTGTCATTATGAAATTTTTACGGACAATCTAATCTCACTATCACATCCCCACTAATTGGGCTGTATATGCCTCTAGCATACGCGGGCCATTGTGTAGAGACTAGGCCCGATGCATTTTCGATTCTACTATAGCCTTCAATTCTACGAAATTATTAAAAAGGATATCCCATACAAGTTTGATCATTGTAACAAATCATAAGAATAAGGCGATTTCTACGGAAATTAAAAATATGTAGAAACGCCGGATTCACCTATGGGCAACCAGATAATCTCGACAAGTAAGAAAACTAGAGTAAAAATTAGTTGGTGAATTTAGTAGCCTCTATACTACGTATAAGACTCTTGTTTTCTCAAATTCACAAATTTGAACGAGACCTGCAAAAAGGTGGAAGACGCAATGCCCTACCTACAAAGAAACAATGCAGCATAGCAACGAAACATAGGAACGTAGAAGAGCGTCAGCAAGAGAACTGGTACTTCAGCAGCTTAAACGCCTGATTTCAAATATGAAGAGAAGGGAGTCTACGGTCATTCACGTGAATTATCAAAGGAAGGAGCACAGCAGTAAGAATTTATTTAAAAAATTATTGAAATTAAAAGGCTTTAACGGCGGTGCCATTATAAGTATGTCCTTTTCTCCCCTCTTTGTAAGGGACGCCCTATCGAGACAGAGCCGGCAGAAAAATGTTTCGGTCCAGTCAAGATAGAACCGGCAATGTGAAGTTTAAAGACCAGAATAGAATAATTGATACACTCCTGGCGCTCCAAAACACTGTCATCTTCAATAAAAAGAAACCTACTCAAAACTTCATGAGTAATTGCTATAAAGTGATTGCATGAAGCTGGAGTATAAAGGACAAAGTGCAAAGTAACACAATGATTACACAAACACGATCACACACCCGAAACTCAAGACAGACAGCGATAAATACACACATATCACACAGGCATTCCAGCAGTTTGTCGCGCGAGCATTTCAGAGGATTAGGGAACGTCGGTCCACGTCGGTTAACGAGATGTCCTCCCTAACAAGAGCAACTATGTCTGAGACTAGTTCTACTAATAAAATTAGTACCAACCCCCTTACCCCACTAACCACAGAACAGATTCTGTTAGAAATTCTTACCCAAATCAGGTCTTTAAAAGTGAATATAGAAACCCTCGCATACATCAGTCCAAATTGAAACATACCTGAGCCTACGAATACATTTCGAAGCTAGAGAGCGGAAACGAAAAATAGGAAAGGAAACCAGCGTGAACAGTCCTAGGCCCGCAGAAGTGAGTCAACACTGCAAAAAGGAAGGGAGATGGAAAGCTACTCAGCCAGCGACGAAAGCAGCATGTATCAACTAACACGCTTCCGTAGAAGGGAACGCGTGGGAGCAGAAAGGACGGAACAAGAAAGAAACCTAGCTATTAAGCCACAAAATCGGCAAGACGAAGCCGGTGGTGAGGAATTTATCAGAAAAGTCCAGAGAATTAGGCAACAGTGCAGCGAATCAGACCTGTTTCTAAATTTGATAATGTTGGAAGAAATTCAACAGCAAACTGAGAAAGTAATCCGATTTAACAATAACTTTACGTATGATGGTTATTATGAACGCCTGAGGTAAAATTTCAAACAAATGGGTTCAGTTAGTAATTTGAGAAGTAAACTGGAAAGCTGCAGACAAGGAGCGGCTGAAACCTCTCAGAATTTTAGTGTCCGAATCAGAGGAGTTATTAACGAACTTAAGTATGCAGTTCAGTCCTCACATAAAGGACCTATGAAAAGAAGAATTGCTCTCGACATAGAAGAAACTGAGTGCCTTCAGAAATACATGATGAAACTAATACGGGAAATCGACTTGCAAGTTAAAGCCCAGAAACCATCAAATATCGGGGAAGCAGAAAATATGGCTACTGAAATGGAAACTTGGTTAAAAGAGAGTCAACCAAGACTGTTGACACGTTAATCTCAATAGGATCCTGAGCATGAATTCAAACCGGCAAATACACAATCCAGATTGCAAGCAAATACAACACAGAAATTTCAAAACGAATCGATGTCACTAGCCAACAGAATGAACATAAAATGTCACAAGTGTGAAAAACTGGAACATTTTTTTAACCAGTGTTATGCAAAGCAAAAGTTTCACAATAGACATCTCTCTCTCCAAAAAAAAACACCGAATCCAGTAAAAAGCACGAGGAAAACGACGAGGTGGATTAGTGTAAAGCCTATTAGTGGATTCAGAAGCCTCTATTAACTTGATAAAAGAGGACAGCCTTCCAGATAATCATGAGAAAATCAAAATGGGAACAAAATTTTGATGGAAAATGACCAAGATCAGACATTAGAAGCCGCATAAACTCCATACTTCGGAAAACCCCACCTCCTTCATATTATGTCTATTGAATTTGCCCTTGAAAATAAACTACAAAAAAATCTTCGTTTAACTCTCTACTTTGGGCAGTCTACTTTAGGCAGAATGTGGCACCAGCCACATTCCAAAGAATGATGGACAACGCCTTTAAAGGTGAAATTGGCAGAGAAAGCTTTGTGTACGTAGACGACATAGTATATATAGGAAAAACCTTAGAGGATCACAATAAAAATTTGATCAAAGTGTTTAACAAGGTAAAATTATTAGGGCTGAAATTAGGATCAACAATATGCGAGTATCTACGACCGAAACTTAAGTATTTCGGCCATCTGCTCATTATGGATGAAGTCAAACCTAATCCATCAAAAATTCAAGCATTTGTGAACATTAAAATGCCTGCCACAGTGAAGGAAATTCAATATTTCTTAGGTTTGACAGGATATTACAGAAAATTTATTGCAAACTTCTCTACTTTAGAAAAACCTCTGACTACGGTCACTCAAAAAGAGACGATATTTGACTGGACACCCAAATGCACTAAAAGTTTTAAACAACTAAAGAGCACTCTTTGCTCACCACCAGTTCTACGATTCCCGAACTTCAAGAAAACTTTCTGCTCACAGCAGACGAATCCAACCTTGGATTGGGTGCAGTGCTATCACAGAACAGACACTCATATCTGTTTATATCAAAAACATTGAATAAGGCAGAATAAAATTATGCTACTAGTGAAAAGAAATTGTCAGAATCACTTGTAATAAGAGAGTCGACAGCAAGAACAAAATTAAATTACCTGAAAGAGGAATAAACGAGTCTTTCGGGGAATCAACTAAAGAATCACCTGAAGATGAAACAGAAAGCCTAAGACACAATAAGCATGATTCCAATCTACTTTATAATTACTTAGAGTGGAAAGAAAACTCGGCAACAAATGAAAACGTAAAAATTAAACCAAATGCAGCTGGGAAATTGTGGAAAATAGCTAAAAGGGATAATATGCAAAATTACAATGTGGAAGAATGGCTCAGATGCCTAGGTTGGATGATGGACGATTTCAAGAACTAAAAATGAACTATAATACAACTACACTTTAAAGACCCTATATCTACACATATCGGAAGATGTTCAAGATATTTCATGTCGGTTTTCTATTTTTGTATTGTATGATTGTTTATTTTTCGCGTCAGTATTCTCTTCCCTCCCTCTCTCTCTCTTGCGTCTACAAAGGTACCGTTCTTATCTTGTCAACGCTAATATACCTTTTCGCCGTTATTAATATTGAGGTGGTCAGGGTCAGTCAGCAAATTGTTACCAAGCGCGCGAGTCTGGATGTTTACTCGTCTTATTTTTATAGAATTGTTGGCTTAATGTAGGCTTCTTCTAGAAGCCAGACACTCTTTTATCAATAAATTATATCTTGTTTTTGCTGATAAACAAATGATGAAGTGACTCAGTGAACTTTTTTTATCATTACACTCAATTCCACTATGAGTTTTGCTTCCTGTAGAGCTATTTTTCATCATATTTGGTCCTTCGAAAGCCAGATGAGGGCTTCAACGAGTGGATTTTTGTGTCCTTTGCAAAATTTAAGTGACTTATGTGAGTTCTTCTAAAGGTTCATCGCGATATTAGTTATGTGTAAAAAACTAAATGCAGGGATCTCGAGCTTCTTAGTGCGAAATCGCAAGGTGACACTGTTGTGAAGAAAATTCTTGGTTATCGATACCTGACGTCACAAGAAGACGTCCCGCAGTTTAGACAACAGGTGCCTCGTTATACTTGCTCGTACGATGTATATCCCTACTCCTGTGTGTGCCCAATGCTCTGTATCGATCGGCATACTATCTCTGCTCACAATTCGTTTCACAGAATGACAGGTTTGCGATAACACATGCTTCCCCATACACGTTACAGCGCTGTGTTTCGTAAAATTGTAAACAATATTTTTTTAAACTGCATAATGCTCCGTTGTCATACGCTGATTTTGTTTTGCTTGGTTTCTTTTACTTGATTTTTAACATGTTTCGATTTTAATCGAATTTCGACCAGTTATTTTTTGTGGTGTAACTTTTAAAGTGAATTGACTTTACTTTTACTTGAATTTTAACCTGTTTGTTTAATTTTAATAGAATTTTGATCATTTATTTTTTAATGTAATTTTTAAAGTGATTGGTACTTGATTCGATTTTATTCTTAACTTTTTCACATTTAATCCTTAAGAGTGCTGTGTTTCCTTAACAATCAATTGTGACTTTCTAAACTTTGTAGTGTTCCACTGTCATACGGACAGGAGTATACTTCATTTTTGACTTTACTTTGTAAAAAAATGAATGTCAAGGGTTGTATTGTTCAGCAGTATGGACTCTACGAGCTCACCTAAAAGGCAGTTACCAATTTTAAAAAGACCGGCAAGGCTAATATTTACAAAAATTTCCTCAGCGCACACTTGGAAAATCTGGAAAAGAAGTGGTCCAAGCTTGGTACAAATCACGATTAGGTTCTCATTGTGCGTAAGGACAACTCAACGGATCCATACTCCGCGCCAGACTTGTTTAATAAAGGAGAGGAAAAATACATTGTCGCGAAGGTTTATTTTCAGGACAAGCTGGACGCACTTGCTGCTTCTTCCTCTTCCAAGGTTATGTCCTCCGCTAATAATATTGATCCTTTAACATAAGTTAAAAAGATGTTTCCACAATTGGAATTACCTCAATTTTCCGGTAATTTTACTGCAATGGCTGTCCTTCCTAGATATGTTTTGTTCCATGGTGAAGGATGACGTCACACTTCCACTAGTTCAAAAGCTACATTACCTGAAAGCAAGCTTGACGGGTGAGCCTGCTCAACTTTTAGTAAACATAAGTATCACTGGTGATAACTTTGAGCGAGCATGGGCAACGCTTATGGAGTGGTACGACAATGAACGTGCTCTTTTTAACACATCCTCGTTCTCTGTTAAACGACACTTATGAAGTGATTACTCTATGAACAGAACAACGAAGCACTGGGATGACGTCTTAGTTTATATGGCAGTGAACCGTTTGGACCACTTCTCCCGTAAGGCTTGGGAAGAAAAAACGGAATCACTTCCCACTAATCCTTCATTTGAAACTTTAAGGAACTTTTTGTTCCAAGCACATGGTGCTTTACTAAAAGAGAGTGGTTGTCCGTTATGTACTGTTAAGCACTTTGTTTTATTTTGCCCTCTTTTTAGATTAAAAAATTCTAATTAGCGACGGAAACTAATTCAGAAGTGTGAGTTATGTTTTAATTGTCTGGGAAAGCCCTTTGTTCGAGATTGTATTTCATGTAAGCGCTATAAAATCTGCTAGAGGCAGCATCATACTATGTTGCATCGACCCTCTAGTGATGCTTCACTCCGTGAATCTGGAAATAGAGCTGTGCCGTCCACATATAATTTAAATGTAAATAGTACCGCGCCTACACCTGTAGTGTCCACTGTTAATTCGCATCATGCTCAAGTTCCTCTTTGACTAGATGGGCCCATACTTTTAGCAACAGCACTCGTCTCAACTGAAGGATCAGACGGTAATTTATATTTATCTCGAGCACTTTTTGATCAAGGTGCTCAAGAGTCTTTTATTTCTGAGTCATTTTCTTTAATACTTAAGCTAAAACGATTTCGTGCCATCGTAACAGTAGGGGGCGTCGGTAATCAGCGTCAAAAACTTGTCGAATTTTGGTAACTATTAGGGTGATGTCACATATCGGACCTAAGGCTAGTTTTTATGTACAGACTATTATTTTACCGAAACTTACATCTTATTTACCCCCTAGTCGTATATCTACGGATGATTGGCTCCACATTCATTCTGAGGAACTTTCTTTATATACTCGAAAGATTGTTGGATTGCAATGTACGGTTGATCACGAATTGTTGGACTTATTACGTCGATTTGTTGTACAGGAGGATCTTCCGACTGTATTTCCTAAGTTCACCCTTGATGTGAAGGAGCGTAAGAAACTTTTTCTCTCCACTTATTAACGTTTAGAAGATGGTCGCTATGTTGTTCGACTTTCAATGAAGCATCGAACGATTAACCTTGGAAAATTCTCGTTCCGCTGCTCATAGAATGTTCATGAGTTTGAAGAGGTGTTTTCGGCGAGATCCTAGTCTCCATCAATCTTACACACAGAGTATCCAGGAGCATACTGTCCTAGGTGAAACGGACTTAGTGTCTAATACTGACGAATTACTATCTACTAAGGGTTATTTTCTACCGCATCACTGTGTAATTAAGGAAACCAGTGCCAGTACAAAATTGAGACCGGTTTCAATGCTTTACAGTGATCTGATTAGGGTATTTCTCTAAATGAGGTACTCCATTCAGGGACCAAACTCCAAACGAAACTTACAGACGTCATAGTTCGTTGCAGATGCTACCCGATCGTCTTTACAGCGCACATTAAAAAGGTTTTTAGACGTATTTGGAATCATCCTGAAGATTACACCTACTAAAAGGTACATTGGAGGTCACACCCTGACTAAGAGCTCAATACATATTGTCTGAAGACCGTCACTTTAGGTTTTGCTTCTTCACCTTACTTGGCGATCCGTACTTTACATGAGCTGTCGGAGCCTACGACAGCGCTAAAACCATAGAGAAACGTCGCCAAGTGAACTTGCTTTTAAGGCCGCTATCTTGCGAATAACGGAACTATATGGCCAAGTAATTTCTTGATCTGTTCTCCAATCTTCACGATTACAACGCTAGCAGCTTACCAGACTGAGGTATGAAGAAGTCTGGACCAGATGGTCCTCCGAATATCTACAAGTACTTCAAATTCGTCCAAAGTGGCAGAAACCTGTGCCTTTAATCAAGATCGACAATCTCGTGCTTCTCTTGCACGAAAACCTTTCTCCTAAAAAGTGGGCTCTAGGTCGTGTCATTGCTACATATCTGGATGCTGAAGGTAATGTCAGGTCCGTTACATTACGTACTGCTACTGGGACTCTCGATAGACCCATTGCGAAATTGTGTGTCTTACCAGTTCACCCTTCGGAGGTGGAACCTTACTTGTGAGTTCTTTTTGTGACTGTAGTAAGTTATAATTTTTCGTGTTTTTAAATCATTGAAAGGGGGGGGGGAGGATGTTCCGGATATTTCATGTCGGTTTTCTATTTTTGTATTGTATGAGTTTTTATGTTTCGCGTCAGTGTTCTCATCTCCCTCTCTCTCTCTCTTGCGCCTTCAAAAGCACAGTTCTAATATTTTCAACGCTAATACGATATATCTTTTATATATACAGATCTTTTTTATATAGATACGTATATCTTTTCAAAGTTAGAAATATTGAGGTGGTCAGTGTCAGTCAGTAAATTGTTATTTAGCGCACGAGTGGAAATGTTTACTCGTCTTAATTCTATAATTGTTGGCTTAATGTAGCTTTTGCTAGAGGGCAGACACTCTTTTATTAATAAATTATATCTTGTTTTTGATGCTGAACAAATGATAAAGTGACTCAGTGACCTTTTTTTCACCATTACACACCATCCCACTATAAATTTTGCTTCCTTTAGTGCTATTTCTCATCAAAGGAGAAGAAATAGTAGATATGATCAACTATTAGTCTAACTACTACCCAGACTTCAGTTTTTACATGTGTTCAATAAAAATTTTGAGTTAACTAAGCAAAAAAAAGGAAAAAGTCATGAGAGAAGCTCACGGTGATCACTTGGGAGAAAACAACACCATTAGCAAGACAAGAGCAAAAGCAGAATGGACAGGAATGGACGACAAAATTTAAATGTATGTCAAATCATGCCTAACTGTTAATTGTAGAAGGCAGTTAGGATAAAAAATTATGACACAGGTATTATCCATGATATTTCCCTAAACCCGGATGAGAAAGTAGCCATGGACATATTCGGCCCGTGGCCAAAGACAAGTAGCGGAAATAAGTATATATTGAGTGTCCAAGACAGATTAGCGCGATGCACTTTCCTACTATCAATGAAAAATGGAACTTCTAAAAGCATTCCGGACAATTTGATGGAACATTACATCAACGTGCTTGGGGCACTGTAAGTCATTCTGACTGATCAAGGCCAGAATTTCTTGTCAGAATAAGTGCAGCAGTTCAAAGAAACGTTTGAAATTAAGCACATTAAAACTATTACATTCCATCCTGAGGCAAACAGAACTTTACTATCACTGAACTAAAAGGAAATGTATTCGCAGAAGAGGAAAACAGGGTGCACCTTCTTGATGAAGAATGGCGGCTGATAGAGTACACTTTACAGCTAGCTGAAATAGCTTATAGAAAAGAATTCATATCCATATACGAATTGCAATTAACGACAGTTAGATAAAATAGGCTTGAATCCTAAATACAGATTTCACCTAAACTGTTAGGCAAGCTAAGTGCAAAAAAGGGTTGGCTAATTTCGTGGTTGACATCTCTAAAACCTTGTTTGGAACACTGAGCGACAAGGATCTAGAGCAAATAAACAACGAGTTTGACAATATTTATAAAGACAACAATCAGCTCGCCAACGTCGTTACTAACCACACCAAAATCCTCAAGCTCATATTTGATTCCTCATCAACGAATTATGTAAACCTAAAAAGAAAAGTAAGGTCTGAATCAGACGCTCTTAGAAACCTTGGTTTCAGAGTAAACGCTAATATCGATAATTATTTTGTAAATTCTAGATTGATGTTGGCTACTCTTCTGATTGATGAGATGGATGATGACATCAATGCAGCCATTAAATCTATCAATGACCGTGAGCACAGGGTGGTAAACCGACAAATCTTAACACCCATGATACTAAACTCATCTATAGGAGAAATCGAGGAAAAACATAGCACACGTCATCACTTTGATAATGACGAATAAAACTATCAGCATCTGAATGTCATCAGCAAACTAACAATAGCTGTCAAAATTAGCATTCTAATTAGTGGAAAAAATTTTAATCTGTATAGCGATTACGATAAAAATAGATTTACCTACGCATTTCGACAATAAACTAACATATGCGATAAATGTTAACTTCGACGTAAATTACGAGCATCAACATCTGAAAAAAATTAAAGGACAATTGATACTATTGCGTAAACAAGTAAATGTAGACAAAATGAGAAGAGTCAGACTGAGTATAGATGACACTCACACTATATTAGACCGAATATCAACGCACAGGCGAAATAAAACTTGGAAAGATACTAGTCTTTAATGATTTCAATATTTAGGCTACATCACGATAGATTGCATTGTATTGTTTGCGCTTTACAAAAGCAGTATATTAAATGAACTCTCTAATCGTATAACTAAGAAAATCTGATTATTTTGTATAAAAAACAAAAATGACGTACATCCGCATGTCGTGGCTTATGTTGCAAGTACGCGCCCACTTCTGGAAACAGAAATTATAATCAAACCTAGAAGGGCATGAAATTGTAGATTTTTGCAGAACGAAAACTTGTCTCAAAATGGATGTGATACAAGCGATATAATCTCACCCCCACATCCCCACTACTTGGATTGTACATGCCTCTGGCACGCGTGGGCCATAGTGTAGCGTCCAAGCCCGACGCAACACATATTCAGTTCTTCTCTAGCCTTGGAGCAATAAAGACAGACTGAATTGTTCTTCGAAATTCAGTAACATACAAAAGAAACTTCAATTATTTACCACGTAACAAAATCGTGAACTAATTCATTTTTAATAGGCAGAATCAATTTGTTTATATAATTAGAGAAATTAAATGGAAGATGAACTATGCATGATTTTTTAAATAGATGTAAAAGCTTTCGACCGAGGCTTGTGTTAATAAAGAAGATGGTGAGTTTTTTAGTTTATTGCTTCTTTATTATAACGAGTTGTAAATAAACTACGTTTCGCCCACTATATGTAGGGCCTCATCAGGTATTATGGAATCTCCAAATTTAAGATATTTTCGATTAAATTACTAATAATACTATTATATCCCAAATTTAAAGTTAAAGCACACTACAGTAAGAAAATTATAAATGGTCTTAACATAAATAAAAATAACTTTTGCTGCACATCCGTGGATGTTA
Organism: Belonocnema kinseyi; assembly: GCF_010883055.1. Taxonomy (NCBI): domain Eukaryota; kingdom Metazoa; phylum Arthropoda; class Insecta; order Hymenoptera; family Cynipidae; genus Belonocnema; species Belonocnema kinseyi. The sequence goes on from NC_046662.1 coordinate 147,164,348, forward strand.
TTAAACAAATTCAAAGTGTGAAAACCATCACAGCATTAAAAGAATCTTTTAGATGTTTCTTTTCCTCTTCACTTTCATTAATAGAATGGTATTTTTTTTATTTAAAATTTATTTTGGTGGGCTAACACATTATGAGCATACCATTGCCATTGATGTGGTTAGAGAATTGACAAGTTTGCAACTTATTAAGACTATTTACATGGACTGTCTATATACCAGGTTTTCATTGAACGCAGATGACGAGGTCAGTTAAAATTTGCGCGGACAGATTCGTGTGATGTAACGTTGCAGATTTGACTCACTCAGCATTGATTACTGCCTTTCTATGTCGTCAAAGTCAAAATGGTGATCCAGAGTGTGTGATTATTCGACAAGGGCACTTTTTCGATTATATTTTCTGCAGTCGTTAATGTGTTCTTTCCTTTTAACACCAATAGGTCTTTCTGATTGGCGTATATAGAAACTAATGCATCATTTACATCTTACGCAATTAAAAGAATGCGTTCTTTGCTCTTCACAAAGCGGGTCCTTTAGATTACGAATGCAACCGAAACAATTGATTAATGACACTAAGTTTATATTTAAGCAGCGCATAAAAATTAAAATTCATATATATTCTCCACCCTATAATTTATCCAAGTATTTGCGTAAATCTATACAGAAGATTTTGGGAAAAAAACAGTTTTGACTTTGTATAAAAAATCAGACGGCTAAGTAGCACATCAGAAAGCCACAGAGTTTTTTTTTTAGATGGCACTTTACTTTTTACTAACATTCCACACAATTTAATAATTGCCATTAATAAACTAAAATGAAATTTGATTAAAGAACACACAAACTTACCGAAGGATAATTTCATAGAACTACTGGAATTTTTATTAGAAAATGCGTACAGTCTTTATAATGGTTCTTATTACAAGCAAACTTACGGAGTACTAATTGGATCTCCAATTCTTTTATCGTTACGAAGGCGACATTCTAGTTTGTGCTCCTGAGGAAAAAATAGCAGACCTACAACGAAGATTTAATGAATGCAATACTAGATTAAATTTTACGGTGGAAAGGGAGGTTGATGATAGTATCAATTTCCTTGACATCACAATCAGAAGAATTGGTAGGTGATTAGAGTCTAATTGGTACAGAAAAGAAACTTGGTCCAGAAGGTATATGAATTTCAATTCATATGCGCCACTTAAATATAAAACTAGCGTTTCCGAAGAAAAATATGTTAGGCAGAATCTCAATCTAGTCTAGTGAGCGTTTTCCGTTCTCAAAAAGGTTGTTTCGGGTTCTTTCGTAATCTAAAGGACCCGCTACGTAAAGAATAAAGAACGCAATCTATTTGTGGAATAGGATGCAAAGGATGCAGTAGTTTCTATATCGGCCAATCAGAAAGACCTATTGGCGTTAAAAGGAAAGAACACATTAACGACTGCAGAAAATATAATCGAAAAAAAGCCTTTGTCGAATATGCTCACACTCTGAATCTCCATTTTGACTTTGAAAAAATTAAAACATTAAGTAATAAAATAAATTATAGAAAAAGAATATTTAAAGAAATTCTTCACATTGCAAAAATCGACAGTAAAGTTAACAAAAGAATAGACATACAAAATTTGAGCTTTGCTTATAGAAACTTAATTAAAGCCACTAATCCATGTTGAATGAGCCAAATCTGTAACGTCACATCACACGAATCTGTCCGCGCAAATTTTAACTGGCCTCGTCATCTGCGTTCAATGAAAATCTAGTATATAGACAGTCCATGTAAACATCCTTAATAAGTTGCAAACTTGTCAAGTCTCTTACTACATCCATGGCAATGGTATGTTTATCATGTGTTGGCCCACCAAAATAAGTTTTAATTAAAAAACTACCAAGCTACTAGTGAAATTAAAGAGGAAAAGAAAGATCTAAAAGGTTCCTTTTATGTTATAAGAGCTTTGACACTTTGAATTTGTCTTATAACATCGACTCATGCGCAGAAAAAGTTGTTTTATATTTATGGTAAGACTATTTATAATTTTTAAATTGTAATGTGTTTTAACTTCCAATTTTTGACGTAAGAATATTATTAGTAATTTAATTTTAAATTTCTGAGATTTGGAGATTCCAGAATACCTGATGAGGCCCTACGTATAGTTGGCAAAACATATATTGTTTACAACTCTTTATAATGAAGGATTAATAAACCGAAAAAACTATCATCTTCTTTATTCATGATTATATTTTAATGAATGATTAACCCGGCGTTAAATCTTGATTCGTTCCACCAAGTTCTCTAATAAAATTTTAGTCGACAACAAGTAAGCCGTATACCCACTTCGTAATAATCAGATTTTCTATGCATACAACAATTGTGATTAGCCCAGACAAGAAGGACGTTTATTTTGCACATGCAGCATTGAAGCTAACAACAGCGGAGATTTAATTCTATATACCAACAAAGTCAAGTGACATTTAGTAGAATTCGTTTTTGTCAAGAAGTGAAATAATTTTGCGTACATTGAGTATATTGAAATAAAAGAGCCTCGGTGGCTCAGACGTTAGAACGTTAAGCTTCCATGCAGGAAGACTGGGGTTTGATCCGTGAGCCGATACCAATGCAAATTTTTCTATCTACTTCAACTTGGGCTCCGGTGGCTCGGTATACACCTTAAGCTCTAGGTCCTCTCAAAATAATTTTTTTAAATCTGTTTTATAGACGACAGTCTTCAATTCAGAAATCTGTTTCTCTTTATGACATTCTAATGGAACTTTAAATTCTGTTTTTAATTTTCTATCTTTATTTTTTACATATAAATTTGTGTTTATTTTGCTCTAGCTCTCTATTTTACTCCTATGCTTGTTTATCTTCTTGCCTAATCTCTTTTTATTTTGACTAGCCTGCTGAAATAATCTCTTGACGCTCACGCTACGCTGGCTTGTATCTGTGATGCGTCGCTTGCCTTGCAGTGTTTAGGGTGTGGGTCACTATGTCTGCGTACACTCTGTGCCGGCTGGCGTGCAAGCGTGATGGAGTCTAGTTAATAGTCTGTAGGGAGGACTTGGGGCTTGGCCTATTGTTATCTGCATCGGTATATTTCATTACCTGTTCCTGTATTTTAGTTATATTCGCTTGTATCTCATACTTAACGTTTGGTAATTCTGGTAACCACCAAATTTTTTCCTTGTAATCCATTTTTAAACCTAATCTATTATATCGGCTCCTATTATTTCTATCAATCTTAAACCTGGTATCAGCCTGTATAATATGTATTTGTCCGTATTACCTATTTTAACTGGAATTAAGACTTGTTCTGTAAATATTAATTTTTGTCCATTTGCAACCATTAATGTATTTTTTTCGAGTTTTTAATTCAACTAATATTCTGAATTTATGATCTTGAAAGTCGATCATAAGTTGAAATCTTATTTCGTCTGATTCGTTAGTGCCTATGTCGAGTAATTCTGACTGTCTTTGGTTTCGTTGGTTATTATTCGCCTATAACAACCACCGCTTGCATTTCCCTGATCTATAGTATACCAGCAATCACGTCGAAAATGGCATATTTTCGCGCAATTGTAGATTGTAATCGACACACAAGTTTTTTTTTTTCAAGCGGCTTTTATTGGCTGCCTCAGCCTTGTATTGATGCGCTTCCTGTAAGCAACTTTTTCAACTGTACATTTGCCGAAAACACGGGTCTATTTTAAATCAATAACTACTATCAATAATTAAACAGAAAAATACACGCGACTCTGAGTATAGTAACTGCGTCATATTAATTTCTAGAATTGCTGGTCCACGCAAACGACTCTTGTCTGAAACACACTGGCAGCAGAGCGGAAAGGTGCATCACGTGGAGACTCGCATTAGGAGATTGCGTGTTATTATTTACGAGGTGTGTTCAAAAAAAAAAGGTGACTTTTCAATTTTCGCGGGCTACGTACATTCAAGTTTTATATTTTTTGTTGTGTTGTGTTGATACACTCGTCGCGATCATATGTTCACAGTTTTGACTATATAGCTCGTGTTGTGTTTCTGGCAAATACGTAAAAGGTTAGAAGGGTTTGGTGTGCTCGGCGATTTTCTTCTTTCGAAAAAAATGGAGCAAAGAGTTTGCATTAAATCTTGTGTGAAATACGGAATCCAGTGCTCTGAAACTCTTGAAATGTTGACAGTTGCATATGGTGAGTCTACTCTGAATAAGAAAAATGTGTATAAGTGGTACAAGCTGTTCCAAGAAGGCCGATAGGATGTCGAAGATGAACCTCGCCCTGGACGTCCCAGCACGTCAACAACAGATGAAAATGTTCAAGCAGTGGAAGAAATGGTGTTGAAAAATCGCCGAATTACCATCAGAGAAGTTGCTGAAGATGTTGGCATATTGGTTGGCTCATGCCATGCTATCTCTTAGGACGTTTTGGGCATGAGACGTGTGTCAGCGAAATTTGTTCCAAAACTGCTTAATTTTGATCAAAAGATCCATCGCATGACCATCGCTCAGGAGACCAAAAACAGCACCACAGTCATGGCTCAGCCTCCATATTCACCGGATTTGGCCCCCAGTGAGTTTTTTCTTTTCCAAAAACTGAAGAGACCCATGGAAGGACATCGATTTTCAACGATTGAGGAGATAAAAACTGCATCGCTGAAAGAACTCAAGGCTATACCACAACATTATTATCAGAAGTGCTTCGATGATTTGAAAAAGCGTTGGTACAAGTGTATTATATCTGAGGGGGATTACTTGGAAGGGGACAACATAAATATTGAGGAATAAATAAATATTTTTTGAAAACCATAAAGTCACCTTATTTTTTGAACACACCTCGAATGCCATAAACAGACCCGATTTGTACAGTTGAAGAAGTCGCGAGCCGTTAGCGCTTCATGCATGCCATTGTTTCTGTTGACCTTCAAAAACTTGCTTAATAAATATCAATATAATAGTGTCAAAAATGGCTAAAATATTTTTCTAGCATGTCGTCCCGCGACATGCTAGACTAGATGGAAGTGTTAGCTGTCAGACTGCAGTACTGCATACGACTTTTCAAAGAAAATATTCAAAACATAAATGTAAGTTATAAAATTCTAATTAGCAATTTTTTAAAGTGTAGAATATATATTTCTGATGCATTTTTCATTCTTTCTCCGGTTGACGACCTTTTAATGTCATGAAATAAAATATCACAAATTTGAAGTTAGTTTATCTGATCAGGGACTCTTACCTCAAATCTCGAACAGTTCAGTGTATTTCGTCATACTGAAAGGTCTTTAATCGACATAAGAACGGAACATGACTAAGAAAACAGATAGTAAACTTCAGAAATATTACTATTCGTATATTTGTGTGTGTGTGTGTGTGGGTGTGTGTGTAAATGTGTGATACTGTTCAGAACATTTCCTCAAAAAAGTTGTCTACATTTCCATGACGTCATCCGAAAATACTCAATTCAAATTTTTCGCTCTTTAGGATTTTTTTGGTCAGCCATTCACACGGAGGAGAGAGTAGAGGAACCGAGGTGGGAGATGCAACTGCAGTACAAATGGAAATATGCGTGTACGGAGGAGAAGAAATAATTGAGACAGGAAATAGGTGTGACGGGAAATAAGAGAGACTTCACTGTATTTTGTACTTTCATTCTGTCTTTCATTATTTTTTTGTCTTCTGACTGATCATTATTTTCTTCTGCGTTATATAAAAAGCGCTGGTATTACCTAATTTTTTTAATTCAGATGAATCTATGTGTTTCCTAATAGCTAAATAATTTCATTTAAGAATTGTCCATCTGAGTTCTTGTTTCTCAAATTATTATTATTGTTTGCAAATTTTGGATTTCCTGGGTGCCTTTGATTATTTGCAAACCCTGAATTATTACTTTGAAATCTTTATTTAAAAAATTGTAGATTTCATTTCGAAATCTTGGCTGGAATTGTTGTTTATTTTGTTCATTTTAATATCTTGGTCTATACTTTCTTTGCTGATTTGGATTATAATCTTTTTTATCTCTATTATCATTCTTACTTTTTTTGTAATTTTAACTTTCAGTATTTCCTTGGTCATTTTTACTTTTGTTATTTCAGTTATCACCTTGATCTAAAATGCTTAAAGTTTGACCTCTAATTTTAGATTTTTCCCATTCTGTTTTTCATTCACGTCCTAAAATTTATTATTCTAAAAAAATTTTTAAAACCTTTCTCGCAATATAGATTTAATATTTAATTCTTAAATTTTCACAAGTTTTTCTTAACTGCCATGCTAGGCTTGGTCGTGGGATTTATATGTCGAATAATTATTAAATTTCAGTTATGAACGCATGAATATCTTGATCTGTTTTTTAATTGCAAATTTTTAAAATATGTTTTATTATTTTTTCATGTACTTCATTGAAATATGCGTCTTTAAAATCTTCGATAAATTGAATCAAATTTCGCCAATTACCTCTATTAACTTGAAACCAACCTAAATTTTCCTTTTCAAAAACAGCTTCTAAATTTTCTAAAATATCCGATTCGTTAAGTTTATAATCTGTTTTGAATCTCATGAGATTATTCGAAAAATAAGTTGTACTATTAGTGCTATTTTTAAATTTAATTGGTCAGTTGAAAATTATTTGAAATGGAGTCTAAATAATTCTAAAGGGAAACAGAGTTGCTGCAATTTCATTTGAATTATTTTCTACCATCTCTCTTTCTCTATATGTTTTCCTACTCCTATCCTTTCTACTTCGCCTATCTGTTTTGAATTGAGGCTCATTTGGCTTGCTCAAAATTGACTGCATGTGCATCGGTCTCCGTAGTGAGTGTCCGCCCCCTTGATCGCTGTACCTATTGCTTGTTATTCGTTTCCTTTGACTTGTTAACGCGTGTCTTTGCTCATTTAAATCTAATTCTGTTTCTTCAACCATCCACTGAGTATTTACTGAGGGCGGTGAATCTTGGGAATGCGTTACTCAAACGGTGATTTCGCGTGGCAATTTTTGTGACTGATGCCGCTTGGCTTCTATTTCGTATCAATTTTGTTTAATTTTTATCCAATTTTTTCAACTAGTTATTCATTTTTTTAATAACTTTCTAATCCTGATTATTTCTACTTATTCTGTTTTAATTCTTGATTTTTAAACACTTCACTTATCCAATCCTGTTATACAGAGTACAAATAAGGGGTTTTTTCTCAGGGTAGTTTTTTGTTCTATTTGAGGTGGTAGAGCTTGCGAGCACGCGAAGTGGACTCACTATTTTTAAAGCACATTTACACAGGTCTATCTGCAGTTTTATGACTAAAATACATATATAACTGAATTTTTCGTATACCATCAATAAACACAAAATTCAACGTCATCTATCAAACAAAATGACATTTCACTATCATCAAACACAAAATTAAAATGATCAAAATGACACACATATGAGTAAATGTGATTTCTCCGTTTTCATCATCAATAAACGACTCCTGTTCTCGACTTGCAGGACTTTGAAGGGATTGCGGTTTTTTCAGGAGGAAGCAAAATTTGTGTGGGCAAACTAAGAAAAAGGTTTAGGAATTTGGATTGTTAAGAGAACGGGTGAAGTCAATAAGGAATAGACCATATAAACAAAACAGTGGTTTATTAAACCAACTTACAGATTGTTGCAGAGAGCTGGTTTTACTCAAGCCCGAGCCGGGTGGTGAAACCAAGGGTCCAGCGAGTAGTGGGTGGCCTTCCTCGGAGATGATGTCGTTTGATGGGATGGGGGAGTGGGCCCGAGATTTATCGTTACGGATGATGTGGCGTCGTCTTAATTTCGGGTAACAAAACACAGGGTGATGGAATGAATTAGTACTACTAGCTAGCCGTGCAGGGGGCACAAGATGGGGAGCTAATGTTACGTACGAGTTAATAATTTTAAATATTCAAAATCCGCTAAAGAGCTCCCACTACTATAATGTACCTGAGGCTTAAGCTGCCAGATTAATTTGATTTTATCTGCTTAATTTTGTTGAATCGTGACATCCATTTCATTAATTTAATGTTTTTCCTTTTTTCGGCTGCCTATCGACCCTGAATATCAATGATGAAGAGGGTTTTCTTTTGAATAACTAATGCACCAGCTTTAGTTTTAGATTTTAATTTATTAAAATTAAAACAAAATTTAAAAACATGCTACAATTCCAAAAGAATCAAGATAAGCAAAAGTAATTTCTGCATTTGATTTACACTACCGTTTATATTGTGGACCCTCTAAGCTGATTTCCTAGAATTGATGCATCTTTTACGGTAAGAAAAGATATCAACTAGTTCGTAGATCGGTCAGCGTGCTTCAATTAAACATGTCAAATTAGGTCTGATGATGCCGTCCGAGTCTGTACGAATTTGATACGATCGTGTGTCCGTTGGTACCGTTCGAACGGCGACTTCCATTGATATCTAACCAAAAATAAGGGGTCGGGTCGGTGGTGCCCTTTGAAAACGTATTTTTTCTTCAAAAGACCAGAGAAAGCGTATTTTTTTCAGATTACATAGTGTTTAGTCGGTCGTCATAACGTGACTTAGAGAGACTCCTTTGATTCTTTAATATTGATATTCCCTAATTGTAGTTTGAATTTGATTGACTATTGATTATTAATTGTTTACCATGTTCTTTTCTTTATTTCAGTAGTTTATAACTGTCTTTTATCTTCACTTAATAACGTAGAAAATATTTCGTCATGAGAAGAATTTTTTAATTAGGCAACGGTGATTAACATAGTATTATTCAGGGTAATTTGTTGTCGTTCAGATCAGCTATCAAAATAACTCTTATTGTGGCCTTCTCTCTTTCCTTCTCTCTAGTTCTCATGTCTATCTATCGTACCATAACTTATTGGCATGGGTAAAGGAATGTTCATGCTGGCTTATTTGTTAACAATAGTTAAATTTATTATTTTCTCACAGTATAATTTTTGAATTAGGTAAGTAGGCAGGAAACTTATAACATGACTTTTCGTAACTTTTGACCACGTAAAATGTCGTTGTTTTAGACGCTTTTTGGCACAGACATGTACATGTTCAGTGGTGCTTTTTAAATTCCCATTTCACAAAAGCGCTTTATTCACTAATCGCTTCACATTGATTGATGGATTTGCACCGGTAGTTGCAACTTGGACAGGGGTATTTCCGATACTTTTAATGCATTTATTGTTTCTTTAGGTGCTTTCAGAGCTATTTTTGTTAATTCTAACTCATCCAGGTAGTATTGTCCGAGGTCACCTTCATCGAAATTCGGAGTTTTTCGTTTGATGTCACTAATACTAGACCTATTATGTTGCTTCTTTCTAATACAAGCGATACAGGCTAATATTGCTCTGGAGATAAGTGATATTTTTTATGTTTAAATGTAGTGATTGGCTCATAAATGAACTCTGTAGAATGTCATCTGACTGAAAGACTAGTTAAAATTTCTGTATCCATTTTGAATTTACAGCCTAGAACTAGTTGAACTATTCACAATTTTAATAACTAAATTTTTATTATTTGTTGCGTCAGGCAGATTATTTCTACTGAACGCTCTCTATTTAGAAAGTAAATCCATCCCGCTAAAGACTGCATCTTAAATCAATATGAGTGGCTCTGTTATGCAATTTTAATAGCGCAGATTTTAAACGCATCTTGTGTTGGGCGGAGCAGAGGCTCACTTTCGCAAGTTCTACTGGAAGGCTTCTCCTTGATGACAAGATCTCCCTTGCAAAGATGATATTGCTGAAGGTACTTGAGGTACGAGCATTGAATGAATATGGTAGTGCTAATCATCTGTTTTGTCGAGAAGTGGTATATTCAATATGAACCTTAAAGATCCTTTCTTTACCATGATCGTTGGTACTGATAATTGACCCAATTCTTTAATACTGACTTTTGGTCCTGGAATAGAAAATATGAGTTTGGGTGCATGGTTCTTACATTTCGACATACAACCTCTAGTTGATTGGTGGTGAACAAATAGAGGTGTAAAAGTCCTCTTCTAGCATTATGTATGGTTTCTGAGAGTTGGTGGGCTGATCTTGTGTAGCCAAGTAATCCAAATTCCATCATTCTTAACAGTTGACTTAAAGTATTCGAGTAGTTTATTTGTTCCAAGTTTATTTTTTTGTGTTAACTTGAAATACAAAATGACTACAGCTAAATAAAAAATAGGCATACCATTCAGTAATGAAAATCCGCACTATCTATTTAGCCTTTTCCATTTTCTTGACGAAAATAAAACTAAACATTCCTTTACAATATCACTTTAGGAAACTCCTTTTCGATTACTTATTTAACTCTCTAAATCCTATCCTAGAAATAACACATTGATAACACTGATGTGCTTGAGTCAAATATGGATATTAGTATGCGCATGAATGTATTTACTTGTAAGTATTTATATTTGCGTATGTATGATTACATTATTCGACTGTTAATTGTCGACATTAGCACCCAAAAACTATTGGTTCTAAAATTTGGTTATATAATATTTATTCATACAAGAACACGATGGTACCAATTTTTGGCACGCCCCCTTCCGATTATTGACACGCTACTCTAGTTTTTATGAAATAAAAGAAAATAGAGTTACAGAACAATTAGTATCTGATTTTATTGAATTGTGCAGACATTTTTGCGTAATAATATGTATTCATCTTATTGGAAAGAATTACTTGTGTGTTCTGAAATTTAAAAAATCAGTCTCGTTTCCAGAGTGCCAAGAATGTTCAGGTTTACTAAAAAAAACTTCATATAATTCCAGTTTTTAGTTCACCCGTAGGAAAGTAATGAGTACTAGAAGTAACCATTTTCATTTTAGAAAATTTCGAGAAAATGTTACAATTGTTAATAATAAATTAACTAAGATATAGCTATATTATATTTAATAAATAACGGGGGGTTCCAATGTATTTTCAATCTAAATCATCATATGCAAAAATAAATCTGGTGATGTAAGATCTGGCAATCTTGCAGGCCAATTTATCGGACTGCCTCTACTAATCCAGCGACAATTGCAATCACGATCAAGAATTTCTCGTACTGCCGTTGAATAGTGTGCCTGACAACCATCTTGTTGAAACCACATGTTTTGCAGTATTTCTTAGCTCAAGTCTTCAAGCAATATTGGCAGTTCATTTTCCAAAATGTCTTCATATCTTGGACCATTTAAGCTGCCTTCGATAATCTGGGGACCAATCAGTTTGTTGCCAATTATTCCACACCATACGTTGATAGTCCATGGACGCTGTTGTTTGACTTCACGAAGCCACTGCGGATTTTCAATACTCCAGTAGTGCATGTTGTGTCGATTAACTATTCCATGGTTCATAAAAGATGACTTGTCAGAGAAGAATACATAACAAAAAAAGAAAACCCACTGAAAAAGCCAAAAGCCCACTGAAAAGAAGCTACTTCAAAATTTTTCAAGCACTGCTCTGTCTTTTTCTAAAGTTAAACATTTCCATCGGTAGTAAATTTTGTAATAGTACGATAAAATAAATTACGTGACACAATTCTATTTGAAAAACGCTGAGCGTACAGATTCACGGCATTATCAAGATTTTTTCCAGCTTCTCCATACACCTGAACAATTTCAATTTTTTATCGTACGGCTAAATGCTCAATTGTAAAGTAATATTCGGAATAATGTTTGATCTAACTAGAATGAGTTTTATCTTAAATGTATTTCTTCTAATTTACTGTATTTAAGGAAAGAAAGAAGTAAACACTTTTATCATATTTTGATAGCCTCCGCTGACCTCAATCTACAATAATTCCAGGGCTCAAATTAGGAATATTCAGGAAATACTGTTAATGTAAACGTATTACTTTATAATTACGACTCAAGAACAGACATACGTTTTGGCCAGTTCTTCCAAATAACAGTTACCAAAGAGATCCGAAGCTCTATTGCCCTTATTTTTAACCGGCTTAAAAAAGAAGGAGGTTCAACCTACGTTCGTTGCGATGTATTTTTTATGTACGAGATGTTTATTGCACTCGTTCAACGATTCTGTGCCGATTTGAAAAATTCTTTTTTTTTCGTGCTCAGTCGTGTCACAATGAAAAAGGTGTATTTTTCATTGTTAATGTATTGCAGAATCGTAAGCGTGCATTTTCAGCAACAGTAAGATGAAGAAAAATTGAATTTCGTCGATTATAGTGCCATCCATCGCAAAACGAGAAAATTTTTTTAGACAAATCATACGCATTTCGTATCTCAATAAATTTAATGAATTCACAGTTTAATATTCTGTACAAACTTTTATGTGAGAAAATCTAAAGAATCTAAATCTTCAGAGGTTCATGCAAATCTAACATTTTAAGTCGATTTCAATGGATTTTTAGAAAACTTTCGAAAATAAATTAAATAGAATTTCTAAGATCTTGATACTTCTCGTTCTTTTCGTTCTCCTTGGCAGTGATTTTGAAGTAGGCCAAAGCCGAAAGGTCTCTGACGAATACAGATAGTTTCGCTAAGTCCTGGAGCACGATGTGATGCCTCAAGTGTGGTCTTGATACTACTGCCCGAAAATCTAAGTCCAGATAATTTGTAACAACTTGATTTAGACAATTGACTCTACTTCCATCGCAACAATCGGCAGGGCAAGGTCGCGGCCAACACCGTAAGAGATACAAAGATGTTAGTAAAACACTTTTAGGACCCAATTACGTCAGTAGAGATACGTCGCTCCCGCGTGAGTTAGACGCCCGGATAGTATGTGTTCCAGGTACTCAGCATGTGCATGACAAGCGCTGCACCTATTGCTGTAAAATTCTTGACGTAAAATGTGTAACAATAAACTAATGTGTGAATGACGCTTTCCCAGCACGCAACAGTGAATCACTTTGTTCCTGAATCAAGTCTTGATTATCTAAGAAAAGCAAAGGTTAGCTCCTTCAAAAAGGGCAGATATTCTACATTTCCGTCAAAGTTTACATGTATTTTTTGTCGAGGAGTTGTTGGCGGAATTTGGTAACTTCTACTTTCTACACACTGGATTTTAGAAATAAGGCCTCTAGATGTCTTAATTCACTTTCCTCACTTCTGATGTTAAAATTTAGTTTAAGGGGCTCGTTTGTCTATTCTTTGGCATTGTAAAGAATCACTCCTTTCCCAATCATCTCGTGTATTGTTACAATTTTTAGGAGAGGATCCCTCCCATTTGCTACGATGTATAGTCTGTTAAGTAAGATCGTTACAACATTAATCGCAGTCGGCAAGTGATACATACGTAAACCTTTTTTCAATAAGTATAGGGAACGTTTACCTTTGGCGCTTTGGTAAGAACATTTTAATCGATGTTGATTTTTTGTCAGAGAAGCACCATCTGCCTCACATGAGTTTTGGTCAATTGCCCTATTTAACCACGATCTGGCAGGTCCTCGATGTTTTTTGACTCTTTGCAATGTTGTATCCACTTCGCGAAAAAATCTCTTGAATTTTTAATCTACTTGGCCGCCGCTGCATATGATCTTTGTGGCCGTTTTGGATAAGTAAATAATGACACTTTCCCTCGAAGCGCTTGACGTATGTGGCACTTATTGCGGTTCACTTGCTTCTCTGAACAAAGGTCAACATCGAAGAAAATTTTTCCGTAGAATAGCTAAACGTATAGGTACCATCTTTTTATTAAAAAAGAACTAAGCCTGTATCACTTACCGAATGCTAGTAATGCTATACACACTCTTACTTAACAGACTGTATGCTGGGCCCAAAATTATTCGGTTATAAAGATATTAGAGAATTAGAAGTCCGCTTCCGTCTTGCCAGCGTAAAATATATAGTATTGGAACGAATGAATTGATATACAAGCTCTTCTGCGTATGCATGATTTTACGAGTAGCGATATCGAGGTTCATAAGCTCTTGCTTCGCTCACGGAAACACCCCAAACGATTAGAGAAGAAGTGGGACCACAGGCATATTCGTCGCTGACACCTTGTTTAACGCAGACGAATTAGCAGAACAAACCCTTTCGAAAAAGATGTTTGTAGCTGCTTCGAAAAGACTCCTTCACTTATATTATCTGCTGAATTCGGCTTTGTGGTTTGCCTATGTATTTTAAGATCTCTCCAGTGTCCCCAATGTGCCCCTAGACTACGTTTAAAGAACTCTAAAGTTGCTTAGAATGACAAGCTTAGACCTTCAGGTCATGCGGAGAAGATACACGAGTGACCTTATGCTTGCGATAGTTAGTGTCACCCGAAAGGTACCCAAGCGAATTGCGTAGTGTGGGAGATAGTGGCCCTGAGAGACGACTTCAAACAAGTTATAGGCCTGTAATTCTCTAATTTGGTAATATCTTAAACAAGAGTTTTTGCTAACATCTGTTCCTACAAACGTAAAAGTTCTTCAGGTCCCTAAGTTCATTTTTTACCCACTTGGCGGTGATTTATGGACATTCCTCTTCAGATATTATAAGGTTGCCGTAAAATTTCTTAAAGAAAATGATATTTTCAGCATCTTCATTCAATTTACGTGGTGGAATCTAGTAAACTGCTCTCCAAAACATCTCTTCCTCGATGACGTCTTTACCTCGGCGGACTTAGATGGATTTCGACAGAAACAGGGAGATCGCTATAGAGATACGAAGGTGGAGCGAGATACTGTAGATTCTCCCTGACTCGTCCCTTACCTCTTCTGTATTCTCCTCCCTGCGTCAGTTAATACCCGTATTTTGTCAAAAATATGCTTCTTAACTTGCATAAGCTATTACTGGTTCAGTGCGTAATCCTCAGCTCATAAGCAAGCTTCCAGACCTCTTCCGTGAACTGCTTACGAGATGTTATGTAGTCAATTACACACTGAGAACGTGATGCATTCTGTTTCGCGCATTCAATCTTTTCAATTTAGTCTTTTACTCTTTTGATCCATCGCCGTTTTTAGTCTTCAATTTAAATCAGCTGGAGCCCTTGTCGCATGATAAACTAAACAACTGCTGGTCCAGAGGTCGGACATACACTCGAAAAGAGGCATCTATTTTATTCAGGCTTTACGGCTTAGGGCGAACCCAAATATCAATGTTTCTTTTATCCTCAAATCAAAATCATTTCTTAAAAGCTGCTTGCTTTCCGCGGTTGGTATTAATCTCACTTTCTTTTCTTTGCCTTCGGCTTGTTCATGCAACGTTTGGGAAAGCGCTCTGTGTCCGTATCTACGCTTCGAAAATCAGCTAGTTGATTTCGCAAATATCGATGCAAATTATATTGAAGTTCTGTATATCTCTGGCATCATAAAGTATGTAAACGCGCCATAAGAGCTCTGTGAACAGGGATAATCCTGTGATCGCAACAGTCAATCTAGTCATCCTTTAGTTGTTTCGCCCACTCAATGTAATCGCTTTGCCGGTTCTTCGTTGTGTTTTCATCATTTATTTTTGGCACCACGAACTCTAGGATGACCTGCATTGTTTACCGACCCATTGTCGGGGGCTCTAAGCGATGATTGTTTTGAAACGCTTTTGAACTGAATTTGGAACACAACGAATAAAAAAAAATGCTTCTATTAGAATCTGAATTTTTTTATTTTCAGACAAAGATAAGCAAGAGAAAAGAAAAGGAGAAAACAAACCATCATATCCCCTTTTTTCCATTTTCTTTATTTCGTCTTTTTTATTTTTATTATTCTAAAATTATAATAGAAGAACATTAAAAATTTTAAAAATTGAATAAAAATAACGTTGCCAACGGAAAATTGACGGCAACGAAGAACCGGTGGTTTCCATTTGATATCTAAGAATCGAAAGAGGGTCAGTAAATCAATCTGTGATAAACACAATAGAAATATCTGCCAGAATTACATCAGTAATACGGAAAGTAAAAGAAAATTCACGGAACAACACCGTTAAATGTAATTAATTATATTAGCATAACATTTTTCAATTTATCTAAATCAGTTTTTAAATTAATAGATAACTTTTTTTTATTTTTACATATAAAGCATTTCCATGAATTCTTTCTTTCTCTCATTACTGTCACTATGCAAAATTTTATCATTCTCCCAATCAAACTCATGTGCAACATCCGCAAATTCCTTTGTATGTCTGGCATGAACACTCTTGTAACAGCGTCTTAAACTAACATCACTTATGTGTTCTTCTATCCTAGTATTAACAAGTCGTCCAGTCTGTACCACGTAATCCATCTTACAGTTCCTGCAAGTGATATTGTAGACAACACCATCTTTTCTAAAATTATCTAAAGAATCTTTGCAAAAGATTATCATTGAATCCGTTTCAACTGGTATACGGAAAATTGTATGAATTTTGAACTTTTTTAACAAAAGATCAATAGTTTTATAAATATGAGCAAGAAGTGGAAGAACAAACGTATTCAATAAACGATATTGCTTTAACTCTTTCTGATTATCTGCGGGCAAAATATTACTCTGTTTATTTTTGATTTGTTGAATTCTAATTGAAATATGTTTGTCAATTAAACTAATTTTTTTATTACTGCAATTTTGTTTTGAAAAGGATGAGCAGAAAAAAAATTTTAATTCTACCTGAATATAAACTTTGTCTATACCAATTGGTAATAATATCACCATCCCGACCCCTAATTAATTCTATGTCCAAAAAACTGTTTCTATTATCCTGCCATATATCATGAGTAAATTAAAGTTTTTTGATTAAAACTGTTAAAAGCATCAATGACCATCTGTAACTTTGTTGGAGGAACACATAATAAGGCATCGTCGACATATTTAAAAAGACAAAATCAAATATAATTTCGGGAAAGCAAAAACCTCCAAATCTCCAATAACTATTTCTGCTAAAATTGGAGAAATGACTTAACCTATGTGAGTGCCAGACTTCTTCTATGAAAACATCCATTCAATTTGATATAAGTTGAGTTCATGATAAAAACTATCCCTTCAATAAAATCTTTTTAACATAAGCGAGTACGAGTTTTAATTTTACCCCATCTATTTAAAATTGCCTGTTCAACTAATTCAAGTGGTATATTATGAAACATTGCAACAACATCCAAAGAAATTAGTACATAGTCATCCGGGACCGTTTTTTGAATAACTATTTTACTGAATTTCTAGCTATTTTTAATATTGTGTTTTGAAGCTGAAATAGAATCTTTGACAATAAAATTGAAATTTTGTTCTAAAAATTCAGTGAGGATAATAATAGTTAAAATAACTATTATTAAGTGATACCCATCTTTGTGAATCTTTTTCAAACTATAAAATCTGGCAAGAACTCTTAGTTAAAAGAGCTCTAGGCTTGTCCCATTTTTCAATTTACACAGGAAATTTGAATATTGTTAGTAATATTCTTTTTCTAAATAATTACCCACAAAAGTTAATTGAGAAACATATTTCAATAGGAATTCAACAAAGCAAAAATAAATAAAGTAATGTATTTCCCGCAGATAATCAGAAAGTATTAAAGGAATATAGTTCATTTAGTACTATTGTTCTTCCATTTTTTGGTCAAATTTCTAAGATTATTGAACTTAAGTTGAGAAACTTCCAAATTCATACTATTTGTCGTATACCACTAAAAATGAATTTAACGATAAATTTTTTCAACGATCCTTCAGATAATTAAAAAAAGGGTGGTGTTGTCTGCAAGATCATTTGCAGGATATGTAAGACGAATTACGCTGCAATTCGTTGATGTTGAACATAAGTTTGACTGGGATAATTTTGAAATTTTGCATAGTAAAAGTAATGAAAGAAAGGGAGAATTCATGGAAATGCTTTGTGTTAAAAAACAAAAAGACTAATCTATTAATTTTAAACCCGATTTAGATAAATTAAACAAAAGTTATGCTAATATGAATAATTACATATAACCATGTTGTTTCATAAATTTCGTTTTTCTTTCGCTTTGTCTATTACTGATGTGATTATGACAGATATTTCTTCGGGTTTACAACCAATTGACTCAGTGACCCTAATTCGATTCTCAGGTATCGATGAGAGACCACCGGTTATTCGTTTCTGCCAATTTTCTACCTGTTCACCTTTTCTTGCCTTGATAATAATAAAAAGACAAAAGAAGAAAAAAGAGGAAGGATATCCCAGATTCGCCGTTGAAGACAACTCGCTAAGGTGCTATTTAGCTTCAGGCACTGCTCTTTCGCCTCTGCTTAGAGGGTTTTTCTACAAGACTATTCGTGGTCAATTATCCGCTACTACTAATTAATTATTGTAACCATATTCTAAAGAATCTTTTGGTACGGAACCCGCTATTTCCAACGTAAGGACGCGTTCGGAAGTTCTGGAGGCAGATTTCACTAATAGAATTATTACGTCAACTGAGGAGGAAAACAACCCCGGGCTTGTCTGAGCATGGATATAAATAGGTTCTTATAAACTAACTATTTAGTGTTAATGCCAGGTTCCCATAACCGGGCTCTCCAATGTATGTGATAAACTCTTATCTGGTTATAATGATACAAGTAATGACTTAATGAGTTTACTGAGTTGGCACCCGAATTTCAATAAAACGGCTCCATAACTTTCACCGCCATCACGTGTTATGGTTCGTGAGCCGCTCGTTTACTTATTGACCCACTGTCCTATGCCTATTCGGATTTAATTATTTGATATGTCCGGCATTTTCAAATGAATATCGAGACATCTTTAAGCGTGTCGGATCAGATGTACTGAATCGGCGGACGAGTGAACATCTTTTTATCCCCTAAATTACCTGCAACCAGAGTTTCATAAGCTGACTAGAGTACTTCTGGTTCCTGATCCCACCGATTCACCAGTCTTAATGCCTCTTCATCATCCATAAGATCTTTAAAAACTTAGTTGCTCCGATATTTCTCTGCTTCTCCACCTCGAACATACGGAAAAGATAATCAAACACGTGGTCTGTTAACACCTCCCTATGAATATATGATTAGGATACGATTTGCGTAAGCGATAACTCTCGCGACCATTTTGAATTTAAGTTATTACGATCTCCAAGTCAACGCCATTTACGTCTTCCTGAAAGCACAATGAGATATTAAAGTCTGAATGCACCAGGACTCGTGATGTTGAAAGTGGCGTCTTCAATGTTTCAAATACCTTCTCTTACTCCTTAACTCAGGATAATCCTCTTTTCTTCTTGGTCTAACAAGCACTAGGCTCGTAGATTTTCGCGTAACCCTGTATGAACTTCCAGTACCAAGAGGTTGCCAATATCTCGCAAAGGACTATTACGCCATCTAAGTACCCAAAAACGTGTGAGCTTGTTTAAAGTGTAATAACAGTGTCAGTTAATCGCTCGAACGTTTTTGGGGGCTTTGTGAGAATTAAAGGCATACGCTAGTATTGGTCCAGACTTTTACCTAAATTTAAAAGGCGTTCACTGTTTCACTTTCCTCACTCAATAAGATCCTCTGATAGGCCTTCTAAAGGTTCTTTTTTTGGGGAAATGAGGTTAAAAAGGCTTATTTTTCTCGAAATGTTTAGAATACGTAAACATTTTCTTGAAAAAAACTCTGGATCGCAAGGTGCCTTGTAATTTTCATAAGAGGGCTTGATCCCGAGTAAGTATAGTGAATCGTGAGCCAAAATAAACAGCGGCGAGTAATCGTATCTATGCACATGCACACACTCTTGCCGTCAATATGTCACACGACGATTTGCCTAAACGTACCTTAATTTCTTTTACAAGAAACAAAGCGACACTGTTCTTTAAGTATATAATAATTGGCCTGTCGAAATCACTGCCAGACACTGTTGCATTTACAAGTCCCCTCTTCTAACAAGTCTTAATTTAAAAAAATGAGGCCTCTGAAGATCCATCTGAACAGATCATGTTTCATAGTAAATCTATAAATCACTACAAAATTAGGCATTTACTGGCACATTGTGGAATTCATAATAATTTTATCAAGAAACATTCTACGGAACTTTCCAAATTGCCCCATTTGTTTTTTTAATAAGAGAAGTGTGCAGCAATTCAATTTTTTTTCATTTTTACGATTAAGAACCAGTTTTTAGGCCGAAACTGGATGCCTGATTTTAATATTGCTAGAAGTTAAGGAATTTATTTGAAATTTGTTACAGTTAAACGCGTGTCATTCGCCCAGTGCCAGCAATTAGATAAAATGTTTTAATTTCCAATACTCCAAACCATTTTTCCGGACAGTGCCGGTGAAAAGTTTCAATTGGCCAGCTCTTGACAAAATAACTTATATTTGAATATAAAGAAAGCAGATTATTAATTCTGAGCCACAAATTTAGAAAAATATTTTATTTTCTCAGATTTAAACAAATTTTGTGGGACTAACTAAAATAAATTGCAATGCTACTGGGATTTATGACCTTTATTTTTCGGGACTACTCCGGGTAACAAATTTTCATGCAAAATTTCTCGGCCCTAACTTAATGAAGATCGGCACGAACACACAATAAAGCTCATCCCAATACTCACGACACGTTCCTCATCACGGCAAAAACTTTGGAACCTTCGAGCATAACGTTCCAACAAGTTTCCCTTTTACGACGAATTTACAATAAAAATGACAATAATAATAAACCAATAAATAAATCTAATTTCTTTATTATAATTAGGTGAACAACCATTTTCTACCATTTTAACTTTACTGGCCAATCTCTCTTAAAAAAAAAACTTAAAGATTCCAGGATGCATTGAAATAAAGAAAAAGTATCGATTGACAATTTTTAAAATATTTCTATGAAAGAAAATAATATAGCAAGTATATTATATTATATAAGTATATTATTTTATGTAAAATAATACGTTTATCTCAAATAAATTCATGTAACGAAATCGCTCATCTGACATTCGCATAGCTCTCTTACGAACACTTGGGGTGTCTCCTGAATTCTGTGAATATTTGTTTCGTTTATTTTATTCCTAGAAATAATAGTACAATATCTTTTCCCCAGAAACAGATTCAAGCAGCCAATAGCCTTTACTGCATACTGAAACTAATATTGAACATTCAATCGTTCAATTCACATGAGGACATATGGGTAGATTTGGAATCGGCAATTGGATTCCAACTGCAATCAGAAATTGAAATCGTAAGCATACATTTTATATCCAAGATTTTTTAAGTATTTAATTCTTGGTTTTTTTATAAACACTTTTTCTCCCCCTTCTACCTACTTTAAAATAAAGATTGCTAGAAGTAATTCGTACAACTCCCTACTACGCGAGTTTCCTTTAATATTGTCATGAATATGAAATTAACTTGTCATTTTCCATGCATACTTTAATATCGAAGCCATGCTGTTTAATGTACTCATTTTAATTCCGCTACTCAGTTATGACCACGTAAACAATCTTAGCTTTTTACAATTTGAAATCTCTTCTTATTGCGTATTTGCAGACAGATTCGATGGTCACTTTAAATTTGTGCCTCTGACGAAATTGATACACAGAGTGCAAAACTCATGTTTAAGATTCGCAATCGGAATTAACAAAGACCCTATTTTTCTAACCGTTACTGAATTCAATAGCTTTAAATGGATTATTCAAAGAAATTTTGTCTTGGTATACTCGAGATTTGATTATACTACACGATCAGCTGATTCGTGTACGTGTAGCTATGATGGGAGTTCACTTAAAATAATTTGAAAATGTCTTACAAAATATGTGACATGACAAAATATGTGACTGTAAGTATATAGCACATACGTGCGCTTCTGGGTTAACTCACTTTGAGAATGTCTGGCTAAAAACTGATTTTCATACACCAGTGAGGCGACACGCTGTAGTGCCTTAAACTTTACACATTGATCAAGCTAGGCGACTCGATATCGTAACATGAATTTGTGACTTAAAAATCTCTGATAAATCTGGCATTATGAAAATCATTTAAAAACAAATACACAATGTGAGAACTCCGTGAAGAGAATAAAGCATTCTAAGTTATATTTACATCAGTAATAGAGAAAAGTGTAAGGTGTTGACACCTTGGGTACTGTGACACGCGAGGATCAACGTTCTCATATCAAAATCCTAACTGTGCGTGGGAAAAATCAAACAGCCATTCATAGTGCTCTGCCTAAGGTTTGTGATGATCAAGCAGTAGATAGAAGTGCAGTTCCTCGTTGGGCTTTGCGTTTAAGTTACGGACGTAAAAGCCTAAGGGCTGAACAACATGTTAAACTCTTCAAAGAATTTATTGAGGACGACCGCAGAGACTACAGCCCAGACGTGAGTCCATCAGACCTTGGCAAGTTGCCCAAGCTCAAGGAACGTATGCGTGGACAGAGATTTTCATCACTGGAGGAGCTTTCTGTAGCCGATACCTAGCTCATGCGACAGTTAAATTAAGGCGGTAATTGTACTATAATGAATAATCTTCCCAAGCGTTGGCATCCCGTCATTCAGAAGCATGGAGACTACACAGAAGGGCTATAGTTACATATCGCCTAATACATTCAGTAAGTGTTTGAGAAACTATTGTATAGTTCTTTTGAAATGACCCCTGCATTATAGGGCTATATGTTAAATTTTAATTAGCCTGATCAAATTGACTGTAGGTAAAAACAAATTAATAGAAGAAGTCAATCGTGGAAAGAAGGAGGGTGAATTCGATCACATCTTCCGCCGTTATTCAAGGCTGTTTTTTATTCCACCGTCTACGGAATGGGCTGATGATAAAGACGATTAGTTTAACAGAATATTCCGGGTACAATCGTTGCAACTCCCTTATCAGCTCTCTATACCTCTCATTCTTTTCATTTTCTTTGGCTATGGTGTTTTCGTTAGCTGATGCCGAAAATTCGATAACGAGCATGGTTCGCTTCTCGAAGTTAAGAAGAATAATGTCTGGCCTCGAGTGTGCAACAGAAACACTTGTCGAGAATATAAAGTTCTAGTATATGAGGCACTTCCCATTCTCGACAATTGACTCGATTTCCCTACGGGCATTTAGAGGAGTGATGTTAAGGTTAATGCCGTAATAGTGACCGAGATGGTAATAAAGCATTCTTAGTGCCGCACTGTGCTTTTGGATGTATGTCGTTCCCGCATGAGATGGACAACTAGATAGTATGTGAGCTAAATGCTCGGAGTCTTCATGGCACGCCCTGCAGCTAACATCGGGAATGTCTCGGCTCAAAATGTGGTGACGGTATGTTAAGGTGGAAATGACACTGTCTTGGCATGCCCAAATGAAACTCATCGTACCAGACTTCAATCTCCAATTCAATCTCCACATTTCTGTGGCAGATACCGTGCATCCATTTATCGAGGAGCTGTTCACGAAAGTTTTTCTCTTGCGCTTTCTTAATCCAGGCTTTCAGGAGTGAGTACTCGAGATAGATAAGATTTGATGCATTTTGTTCACCCCTCATACTAAAGTTACGTCCGAGTGTTTGAGCAGCCTTCTCCGCTGCTTTGTACAGAAACGCTCCTTTGCCCACTTCTTCGTGATTCCTGACCATTTTAAGAAGAGGGTCTCTTCCATTTGCGATTCTATGTGCTTTACCCAGAATAATCTTGTTGTGAAAACATTCGAGACTCAATATTCCGCGACCACCTTGACATCGTGCGATGTACAGTCGCGGAACGGAAGACTTAAGGTGCATGCTTTTGTTAATTTGCATAACCTTTCTTGTCCGGATATCAAGGGATCTGAGCTCGTTCTTCGTACATGGAACTACTTCAAATGAATAGAGTACTACCGGGACGGCAAGCATGTCCGTTGTAGATACTTTGTTCCTCGCCCACAGTTCGGAAAACCAAATTTTCCGGATGAGACGTTTGTATCTGCTTCGCAGAGTATCCTTTATAGATGTCGCATCCTGAATGCGGCTCTATGGCACGCCCAGGTATGCATAAGTCTCTCCAGTGCAAAAGTTTCGTGTAGCGCTTCTATCAACGAGCTCAGGATGTTCAGGGATGCCATTAAGTTTTTCTTGCTTCAAATAAACCGTGGCGCATTTGTCTACCCCAAATTCCATTCCAATTTCCTTAGCATGTCGTTCGACAATCTCGAGAGCTAGATGTAGTTGCTCTTTAATTATAGCATAGATCTTAAGATCGTCCATTTAAAATACATGAGAGACCTTGTACTTTCGACCTGCAGGTTTGCCGCACAAGTACCCGTCGGAATGGCAAAGTGCTAGAGATAGTGGCAATACTGTAAGGCAAGAGAGGAGTGGGCTCATGGTGTCGCCCTGAAAGACGCCTTTCTGAAAGGTGACGAAAGCTTTCCGGTAATGAATCCAGGCCATCGACAGGACACGCTGGTAGAATGCTGCATCTTTGCAGACACATCTATCGATGAGCAGGTTCTCCCGACATCCCGCTACGCCATTCTTTGAGCCTCGTTGTTCATACATTTCTTGCAAAACAGGTTCAAATGCCCGAACAATCCTATCATTTAGGGTAGCTGTGAATATCTTATACAGTGTGTTTAGACAAGTTATTAGCCTCTAATTCTTCGGGTCAGCTAAATTGCCTATTTTCAGCAGGATTATTGTGCGCCCTTTCACGAACCACTCCGGAATCAGCTCTTGCGACTTCAAATATGAGGTGGAAATACGGGCCATATGCTGATGGGTTGCAGGCAACTTCTTTCATCAGAAGGTTTTGATACAATCTGGTCCCGGTGGGGAATAGTTCATCATTCCTCTTAATACTTTTTTCACCTCCTAGGTAGTGATGGGTGGGCATTCTTGATCAGGTGTTATTAGGGCATCATACTTCAACCTCCTCAAGTTCGGGTGGGTGGTCGACAGTAACTAGAGGGTCTTGGAAGAGTCGAGATGGGTCAGAGAGAAACTGTTGATTTTCTCTGACCCATCTCTCCCTCCGCTCTAGACTTCTCTTAGCGTCAAATTGTATCCGTATTCTCTGAAGAATATGCTGCCTGATGGTCAGCAGCTTTGACTTGTTAAGTGTGTGATAACGGGTCCAGAGTTTGCGCGCGAACTTTCGATCCTTGGCGGTAAAATTCCTGCCAGATGTGATGTAGTTAATCAAACACTGAATGTGTGACGCGTACTGCCTTGCCCAACCTATCTTGATGGTAAGTATATGCATTCGTCTTTTGGTCTTATGATTAACCGTTGGTTTTGTTTTACGGGTCGCATCGCCGAAGCTCTCGCTGCATTATACAGATAATAATTGATAGACCTGAGGTCTAATTCTTTGGAGAAATGTCCACGAAGCTCGTCATCTATTTCAGGCAGATCTTTAGGATTGAGAGAAACCTTGGTGTTGATGGTTCTCCGGGTCATAAATCATCGCTCTTCCTCTATTGGTTGCCTGCCCGCAGTTGGTCTTAGAGAGGTCGCGTGGTATCCCAGGGTCACCGTTCTAGACACCTCATCCCGGTCCCATTCAACTTTCGGCACGGTTTCCACACCTCCGCTTGGGGGTTAATTCCTTCGGGACCACCTCTGGATAATTGTCCGCGACTGCCTATTTATTTGTGTAACCTCATTCAGCAGAAACCTTTGGTACAGTGACCCTCTATCCGTAACCAGAGGACGCGTTCGGTGGCTTTGTCATAGGCTCTTCGGTCGACCTGCAGGTCGAAAGTACAAGGTCTCTCATGTATTTTACATGGACGATCTTAAGATCTACGCTATAAACAAAGAGCAACTGCATCTAGCTCTCGGGATTGTCGAACGATATACTAAGGAAATTGGAATGGAATTTGGGGTAGACAAATGTGCCAAGGTTTATTTGAAGCGAGGAAAACGTAATGGCATCCCTGAACATCCTGAGCTCGTTGATAGAAGCGCTATACGAAGCCTTTGCACCGGCGAGACTTGTATATACCTGGGCGTGCCACAGAGCCGCATTCAGGATGCGACATCTATAAAGGATACTCTGCGAACCAGATACAAACGTCTCATCCGGCAAATTTGGTCTTCCGAACTATGGGCGAGGAACAAAGTATCTGCAACGAACATGCTTGCCGTCCCGGTAGTACTCTATTCATTTGAAGTAGTTCCATGTACGAAGAACGAACCCAGATTCCTTGATATCGGGACAAGAAAGGTTATGCACATGAACAAAAGCATGCATCTTAAGTCTTCCGTTCCACGACTGTACATCGCACGCCGTCAAAGTGGTCGCGGAATATTGAGTCTTGAATGTCTTCACAACGGGCTTATTCTGGGTACAGAACATAGAGTCGCAAATGGAAGAAACCCTCTTCTTAAAATGGTCAGGAATCACGAAGAAGTGGGCAAAGGAGTGTTTCTGGACGAAGCAGCGGAGGAGGCTGCTGAAACACTCGGACTTAACTTCAGTATTAGGGGTGAGCAAACTGCAACAAATCTTATCTATCTTGAGTACTCACTCATGAAAGCCCGGATTAAAAAAGCAAAAGAGAAAAATTTTCGTGAACAGCTCCTCGATAAATGGATGCACGGTATCTTCCACAGAAATATGGAGGATCAGTCAATGTCGTGTGAGCTAACATTTGCTTTCCTTAAATCGCCCGGATTAGAGTCCGGTAAGGAGAGTTTCATTTTGGCATGCCAAGACGGTATCATTTCCACCTTAACATTCCGTCAGCACATTTTGAGCCAAGGCATTCCCGATGATAGCTGCAGGGCGTGCCATGCACACCCCGAGCATTTAGCTCACATACTATCTAGTTGTCCATTTCATGCGGGAACATCCGACATCCAAAAGCACAGTGCGGCACTAAGAGTGCTTTATTACCATCTCTGTCACTCTTGCGGCATTAACCTTAATATCACTCCTCTAAATGCCCGTAGGGAAATCGAGTCAATTGTCGAGAATGGGAAGTGCCGCATATACTGGAACTTTATATTCTCGACAAGTGTTTCTGTTGCACACTCGAGGCCAGACATTATTCTTCTTAACTTCGAGAAGCGAACCATGCTCGTTATCGAATTTTCGGCACCAGCTAACATAAACACCATAGTCAAGGAGAATGAAAAGAAAGAGTGGTATAGAGACCTTATAAGGGAGTTGCAACGATTGTACCCGGAATATTCTGTTAAACTAATCGTCCTTATCATCAGCCCATTCCGTAGATGGTGGAATAAAAAGCGGACCTGAATAACGGCGGAAGATGTGATCGAATTCACCTCCTTCTTTCCACGATTGACTGCATCTATTCATTTGTTTTTATCTACAGTCAATTAGATCAAGCTAATTAAAATTTAGCATAAAGCACTATAATTAGGGGGTCATTTCAAAAGAACTATACAATAGTTTCTTAAACACTTACTGAATATATTAGGCGATATGTAACTATAGTTCTTCTATGTAGCCTCCATGCTTCTGAATGACGGGATCCCAACGTTTGGAAAGATTACTGATTCCAGTACAATTACCGCTTTAATTTAACTGTCACATGCGCTAGGTATCGGCTAGAGAAATCTTCTCCAGTGATAAAAATCTCTGTCCACACAAACGTTCCTTAAGCTTGGGCAACTTGTCATGGAGTTGCTAATTTTGAAGTTGAAACCTGGCCGCGGGTCTTTTGTCAGCTGACAGGTAATACAACTCGTAATTAGCATGAAAGGGATAAGAGAAATCTCAGAGCAAAAGAGAATTTTTAGAGACAGAACATAAAAATGAAAAGTGCTAACCATATTTATTCCAAACAAGCCAGACGGCGATAAATACCAATGAACCTTTAGGAATGGACGGGTCTCGTACAGTCTAAACAACTCCTAGCTCTTATAGAACACATGCGGTTACAATGACTAACTATGCGTGAAAGTCAAGTGTCAAGGGTGGAAAAACTAATCGCAAGCATGGAAGATCATCCACCTACCTGGAGCCCGGCGAGCCAGTGCCGCCTTATCTTTGTATTTCGTTTATCGAACGTCTATTTAGGCTACTGGAAATTTTCTCGAATTCGGATTTATGGTGAAAAGCGTTGCCATCACCAAGCCAAGAACTTAACTGAAAGTTTTCAGTGTGCTCTTTCCCGTTTCCTTTCCTTCCTCCAAGCCCTTAGAATCTTAGTGTCGCAGCAGTTTATTTGTGCCATGGAACGGAAGAGATTTACTTTGCTGTATCTGCCAATGCTCTTCTCCGTACTCCCTCTATTTGCTGATATGGACTAGCCACCTGGCTGCTAAGAGTGCCATTGGTCGATAGAAAATGACCGTTGTGTCGGTTGTATCTGGTCCATGGGTACTGTAACTTGCATTGGAAATTCGTGCGCGGTTGTCCATAAATGGCCGCCGGTGTCTGGTTACCATGGCAACGGTCTAGTGCTGCCTCTCGCATCTAAGAACGGAGTCGCTGCCTCACGAGTTCACCTTCTTTCTCTTCTTGAGTTCCGCAACGAATTTTCTGACTATCAACACCCGCTGTAGTCTCCCAAGGCATTTTCAAGTTATCAGTTCCTCGCTTCTTGCTTTTTCTTGACGATTCCTTTTCCAGGTTAGTACGGACTTCCAGGGATTTGATAATGGACTATGTTTATCTTGAATTTAAGGTAATGATTTACGTTTACATTACTACTTAAGCTTCATCTTATCCTAGACTCGGATCTTGGTTACACGAAAAAATTCACTAGTTTCGCTCGTTTTCCTTTGTTGGAGTCACCGAATGCGCCCTTGGGTTGCGGATAGTAAGTCTCTGTAGCAAGGATTTCTGGTGAATATGGTTACAATAATCAAAAAGCAGTCGCAGCCGATTTTCTAGGGATGACCCGATGTAAGTTACCCTGAAGTGGAGGCCTAAATACCATGCCGAAAGCAGAATGAAACCTGTTTGAGTTGTCTCAAACGGTGACCCTATGATACCGGGCGACCTTATAGCAAAGTTATAATCAGATCACAATGACACGACCCTGCGAACCCAGGGCTAGCAGTAGGGAGAACACCACTTCCTAGTCCTAATACCCAAAACCTGGAGACCGAGAAACCAGTGTTGTACTCACCGCACGTTTTCTCGGTCGACCTTTTGAACGATCCGCTAGGATGAGTCTTCAACCCCTTCTATGATCTGTAGTCGACGCTTTCGTACTCACTGGAAATCGCCAGAACCATTCTCCCGTTAACGAAGTCCAACGAAACCTGCTTTCGGGGATGACCGACGAGAATAAACATTGAAAGTGGGCCAGCGGTTCCTATGTACCAACCAATTGTAAGTTGGTTTAAATAAACCCCTTTTTGTTTTATATCGTCTCCCATTATTGACTCTAACCGCTTCGAAACGCTCCAAATCCGTTCCATCTCCCTAATTTGCGAGGTCCTTCGCAAATTTTGTGCCCTTCAGAAAACCCACAATTCCCAAAATTTTCCTAAGTCAAGAATGGAAGTCTATAATACGATGAAAACTAACATTTTAAATTGAATACATGTGTCCTATATAAAAAGAAAAATTAGAAGCAAAATTTTGGTGACGAATGTTCTCAAATATGAAAAATGGTTTGAGAAAATTATGTTGAGATAGATTTCATGCCAAAAATGTTTATTGATTTTTAGAAAAATTGCGGGTTAAAATAATTGGTATACTTCGCGTGTTCGCAAGGTCTGCCACTTTTAATAAAATAATAAACTACTGTGAGAAAAAACGATTTATCTGTACTCCTTGTAGCAGGATTGGATAAGTTAGGGGTTCAAATAAACGAAGTAAATTAAAAATTACAGTTTTTTAAAGATAGCCGAAAACGGAAAGGGATTTCGGAAAGATAAAAATAGATAATTTCAATTAAGATTTTCAAACGAGAATAATAAAATTTTTTAATTTAAGCTTTAAAAATAATAATATTTATCAAAATAATTCTGGTTTCCTAAGAAATCTACGATTTAATAATAATAATAATAATAAAAGCCTCGGTGGCTCAGTTGGTTAGACACTTGGACTTTAACTCAGAGGTCCGGGGTTCGATCCCTGAGCCGGTACCTCTGGAAATTTTTCAATGTACCTTTACCGAGGTTCTGGTGGTTCGGAACCCACCTTAAGCTGTAGGTCCCCCCATCGTGTACTTAACTGCAACCCAGTCCGTCAATGATGGGGTAAAAACCAGGCTTTGTCCAATATGTCTGGGCAGACTGCTCACATCAGATCACTTGATTGCATTTATAAAAATGCGTCCGTGACTGTTGATATATACCGGGACAGCCCCGTGCAAAATAATCAAATTAAAACCAACTCTAACCAAAAATGCCTTTGACATATTGGGCAGTAGAAGCCTTTGAGAACATTTCGGCACAGAAATGTTTTTTTTTTACCATAATGATAATAAAAATTTCAGAAGTCAGAACCCAGCTAGCCAATTATTAAATACAATTTGTCAGCTGTTAGAAAACACCCAGATACATCAAAATAAAAGCAATGTGGAAATACCAGCCCTTTTATATAACGCGGAAGAAAGTAATAATAAGTCAGAAGACACGAAAGAGAATAAAAATCAGAATAAAAAATCCAAAAATTCCAATCATAAAAGTAGTACAGATAATAAAAAAGATGAAATAAATCCATGTTCACAGGATTTAATGGATCCAAATTTAGGAAATCAAAATTCAAATTATAATTCGCAAAAATAATTCGTAAAAAATACCATTTTCGACGTGATTGTTGGTACAGTATAGATCAGGGAAACGCAAACGGTGGTTATTAAAGACAAATAATAATTAACGAAACCAAAAACCGTCAGAACTACTCGATATAGACACAGACAAATCGGACAAAACAAGATTTCGCCTTTAATAGATTTTGAAGATCATAAATCAGGTGATACACTAGATTCGAACCGGCCAGCACTGCAGTCTACACAGAATGTACAGGGAAATGCTGCCCTACACCCTTAAGCCAGCAAGGCGAGCGATGTAACACAGACACGAGCCACCGTGGGTTTTAGTAGATTAGATACGCAGGTTACTCAAAATAGAGAAGGAGAAAGGATAAAAATAACGATAGAAACCAAATAAACACGAATATGCATACGAAAAATAAAGATAGGAAATTAGAGAATTTAAAGGAACCTTGGCATGCGATAAAGAGAAAAATGATTCTAAACTAAAGACGGTTATCGAGAAAACAGAGAAAAAAGTGACTTGATAGCAAAACAATTATTCACCATTAGAAAAAGTAATTGTTATCATTTTAGGACTACTGCGTTAATAAACTAAAAAAGATTTATACCCAATTCGGTTAACGTGGGAAATATTGGATACATTAAGGTCAGGTGAAATGTATGTCAAAAATAGATCTTCATTAAGCATATCATCAGATATCATTGGACAAAGAATCTAAACCGATCGCAGCATTCATAGTCCCAGACAAGGCAATCTATTAGTTCAAGAGGTTTTCATTTGGACTTACAAATGCTCCTACTACATTCCAGCGCCTGATGGACCAAATAATTACACCAGAGTTAAAACCTCACGTATTTTGCTACCTTGATAACATAATCATAGTCTCGCCAAGTTTTGAGGAAAATTTCAAATATTTAGAAATGGTTTTAAATAGAATCGAAAATGCAGGTTTAACGATGGGAGTAGATCAATGCGAATTTGGTTGTTATGAAATAAAATATTTAGGATTTAAAGTCAATGAAAAAGGTTTACATGTGGATCAGGATAAAATTGAACCCGTTTTAAATTTCCTAAGACCAAAAACGGTCAATAAATTACAAAAATTAATAGGAATGGAATCATGGTACAGAAAGTTTATTTCAAATTTTGCAGAAATTATAGAATCACTACAAAAACTATTTAAAGGCAAGTAAAGTGGGAATGGATTGGCAAAGAGGAACAGGCATTTACGACTATTAAACACTTACTAACAACAGCATTCATTTCAGCCTGCCCTGATATTGTAAGTCCATTTCAACTTGAAACCGATGCTAGTAATATTTGATTAGGAGCTGTTTCAACACACACAATAAAGTGAGAAAATTATGTAATAGCTTTTGCAAGTAGAGGCCTGAATGAAGCAGAACGTAAGTATTCTGCTTCAAAAGTTTGAATCATGTCCTAGATGCGTTATGAATGTCGAATAAAAATTAAATAAAAGCTTCTAGCATTTCAGGCAGCGTAATAGAAATGAAAGAAAAAGATTTGAAAGAAGTTGAGGTTAATTGGCATCACACTAAAAGGATGCATGTTAAAAATAAGCCGGAAGAAAATCACAATTGAACAATACGCGATAATCAATTATATTTTGATAGACCCGATCCTTTAAAATCAAGATTAAATTTGGATAGAAATGCGTGGAAATTAACAATACCGAAAGAGGACAGTAGTAGCATCAGACATCAGTGGTCCTTTGCCAGTGACAAAGTCGAGAAATCAATATATTTTAGTATTTTTCGATATGTTTACTAAATAGGTAGATATAATACCATTTAGAAATAAATTAGCAAAGTGCGACGATGATCGTGGGGGCTAAAGCGTAGGCTTTGGACCCACTCCGTCGGCTTGCGGGTTCGATTCCCGCCTCGCACTCTGGAAGAGCCTCGGCGGCCCATGCGGTAAACACTAGCCTAGCAAGGGATTTGTTCACCTTCGGAGAGTCGTGGGACCGGTACCTCTAGAGAAAAAGGTTTTCTCTAAGTACTTAAAGCTGTTGCTCTTGGTGGTTCGGAACCCACTTTAAACTGTAGGTCCCCCTTTCACCACCAAGTAAGTGTGTATGGGTTGTGTAAAGGAATAAAGAAAAAGTTGCAAGAAAAATGTAAACCCTTAGGGGACACATTAGAAGCTTCCATTCCAACTTTCCATTCCAAATAAATTAGCATTAACGATTCAAGGAGAATTTCATAAACGTATAATTTAAAAACAGGGAATTCCTAGAATTTTAGTTACAGATAATGGCGCGGAAGCTTTATTTTAAATGAGAGATTTAAGAGGCAACCTACCACAGGAACTTCACGAGAAGCCCACGCTTTGCAGTCGAATTAAAATTTGAATTTTTTAGATATAGGAATACTATTTTCTCATTATAAAATACAAAATGAAAAAGTATTGATAGGTATACAAAATTGATAATTGATTTTTTCCGCATTAGTTTCCTCTCTCCGTGGAAGGTCACAATAAAGGATTTTCTTTACTTAAAAGTTTTGGTCAATGATATGGTGCTTAACGGGTACAAAAAATACATCTAGTGTAGTTAATCGGGTCCTCATAAATTGAACCTCGTCTAGGGCAAGTTCTCTGTCTTTGATTGTTCAATATTCAGTTTGAATAAAGTATATATGAATTCAAATCTGATTTTAAAATATTTTATGAAGATTCCAGTAACGGGGAGTTTAACTCACCGGGAAATCGGAATTTCATTCAGCGACCGGAATTTTTCATCAGATTGTATGAAAATCAGCACTAACAGTATTTTGATATTTTAATACGCTCAGTTTGTTTAAACACGAAAAAAAGGGAAAAAGCTTTATAGTATTTATTTTTAAATTTTTTAATCAAAGAGAAAAACATTAACGTTGAAAGATAAAAATACCAAAACTGCTATTATGATTTCAAGCAGGTGATTTTTAAAATATATCGGTTATGCTGAATTCGAAAAAAAATTAATTTTTCAAATAATTATTATACTTTTGACTTTGATATTGAATTTTTTTAAGAACGGTAATTATAACTACATACGGATTTAAAAAGGAAGTATAGTGAAGCATAATTCTTACTTGGACGGTGAATTTTCTAGAAAAGTGAAAATTTAAAGTGACAGCAGGAACCTTTTGCGAGTAATTAAAAACAAATTATAATTTTCATTCAGAAAAAGAAAATTTTTAAGATAATGATAATTTAGAGTTAGTTCAGGAAATTTCTCGAGCCCTGTCGGCGTTGCTTAACCAAACGGGGCTTTCAGAGGACCACAGTCCCGAGCAGCCGACGCTTTGTGAGAGTATATGAAGGGTCCCGGAGCATGAGGACTTAAGTACCTTTCGTAAATAATTTTATTGGCTTCAACTCAATGTTTTGACCTGCCCCGAGTTTTTGTAGAAGATGACGGTCCAGTTTGATTGAGAAATAGGTAAAATTCATGTTTGACATTTCCTTTATAAAGTTATTACATATCTTTGCATTTTATTATGAAAATTAAATAGAGCTCAGTCATAGCTGTAAAGTACTTTCTTTTCTGGTACTATTAAAAAATCACAAAATTAAGCAGCTTATTCTGTGTAGCATCCGCCGTCAAAATTAGCATTTTTTTGACATATTGTACGTTAGACATGAGCCTCTCTCACGCTCATTCGAACAAAAATCATCATCCAGATGTGGGACAAGACATTTTCTAAAAGAATTAAAATTTTAACTTGATGAAAAGAAGAAAAAGAACTGATTCTGATTTTGAAACGGGAATTTTTGAACATAACTATAATTTTGATGTTTAACATAAATTCGTTTAAAAGATTTTTAATTTTGACTTGAAACAGAAAAATTTTTGAAAGACGTATTATGCCCAGACCGAGAAAATAAAAAGTTGACAGGAGCCCTGCTAAAATTGCCAGATAGAACCCTGATAAGACACGCATAGAGGTGGCACTCCATCCGAGTCTATCATGAATGAACTATGGTGTTTGTACCCGGGTTGAATCCTGGTCTGTCCGTGACTTTCACGGGACGCTAGGAAGGATATTTATCCATTTCTTTTCTGGTCCTACCCGGGATATGTTCGGTATACAATTTTTTATCCAGGCCAATCCGGAACCTATGTAGGGCATTGCAAATTTTATCCAAGGATTAGACGGTTCTTATCGGGATGTAATAGGCACACAATTTTGCATCCTGAGCCTACCTGAGACCATTGCCAAAATCTGAATGATTTATTACTTACATGTTTATTATAACTGGAAAATACTTTAATTTTGTTTAGATTTCCCAGCGTGAGAACATCTAATGATTCTAGTTTTAATAATATTATTCAGTCAAAGTCTGGAACTAATAACAAAAGCAGCTACCACAAATAATTTATTTGAAAATTCAAGTTCAAAAAATTCTTCCAGATGAAAAATACTTGAACCTAAAAAACTAGAACTTAAAAATCCCCTATATTTAACATGATATAATATTGGATATACGAAAAAGTGGACTGATTCTTCAGCGTTTTAATCGAAAGTTAACCCAAAAATCATAAAACTACATTTTTAGGTATTATTCTTAGTTTTCGGCCTTCTTTTTAAATAAAAATAATCACAAATGGACAATTTAAATATTATTCATGGCTTGTTAAACAATTTCAAATCGTTTAAATAAATAAGACTTATTTAAGCAATAATTTTTTTCTTAAAAGTATTTAAAAAATTGTATTTTCTGAATTAAATGTAATAATTAATTAATGTAGGTATATTTTAGGCCTAAAAAAAAGATTCAATTTGGTAGTTTTTGGCCTTTAGTCTTGCGAATTTATAAGGTGTGGTGAAAATAAGAGAGTCCTTATTTAATTAAAATGGCAATGCATTTTGCAAACGATATCCTGGCCTCATCAGGACTGTAATGAGTTTGGACAAAAAATGATAGATATTTTATGACATTCTTAACCATATCAAAGTGTACATTGAAAGGAAAGATTACAAGTAGAACTTACTATACTGACATTTGAAAGTTTAACTTACTTATTTTTGAAATTATTTGAATTTTGTATACAAGTGGATATATATCCATCGTCAAAAGCTTAGAAATTTGAGACCTATATTACGATAAAATAAAAATAAACTGTATCTTAAATTCAAAGAACTTCATAACTAAAGTCTGAACTTATAACTGATAACTGAACTTCCTTAACTGAAGTCGTTAAACGAAAATAAGTTCCAAAATGTAAAAGTTTCACAAGAAAAGTAAAAAAATATTGTTGCACACTTTTTAAAGTTAAAATAATTTAAATTTGTTAATAATTATTTAAATTCTTCAAGGATTTTTTGCAAGACCACATGCTTGTGGTCTGCTCCAAACATATTTATGTTAGAAACTGAAGTAATTGAAAAATTTCATAATTCGCTTAAATTTCTACAAAGTTTCAATAATGCCATAGTATATTACACTGAGCTTTTTAAGTCTCGGATCTAAAATTAACAGTAACTTTAGTTTTCACAATATTATTCATTTCTAAAATATTTCTATTATAAGAATTGTTTTCTAAACCTACAATTTTTACATTTTCAGAGTTATAATCGAATTTGTGATTAAAGTTAGTAGCATGTCCACATAAAGCTGTGCTAGTTTATTTTGTATTTTTCAGTTTTTCGATGTTCCAAGATTCTTGTCTTAAAAGCACGTTTAGTCTGTACAATATAAGTCATCTGACAATACGTACAATTGATTTTATAAATAAGATTAGTTTTTTCAAATTTAGGTATTGGGTCTTTGATAGATGTTGAAAGGTTTTCAGAAAATTAATTTTAATTGTAAAGATAAGAGATATATTTAATTTTTTACATATTCTTATCATTGGTAGATAAAGATCTTTTTTTATAGGTAACGTAATCGATTTTGAGTAATCAATGATGTTGTCTTTATTGCGCGTATTAGCTAAAGAGTTTTCTAAATTTACTAAATGTTGAAGTCTTTTTTTAATATTGCTTATGATAAAGTGATGCGTGTAGTTATTATTGATCAAGATTTCATAGATGATGTTCGTATCTTTAGCATGAAAACGAGCTTCTGAAAGTTTTATTGCTCTATCACAAAGAGAGAAAGTAATTTCTTTCTTGTGATTAATATGATGATTTAAAAGATAATTTAAAGTCCTTCCAGAATACACTACTTTGTGATACCAATCTGCTTCAATATATTCTTTCTCGAATATGTAATTGGTAAATCTAGAAAGTTAACTTCTCTATTGACAGGTTGTTCAAGCGTAAATTATAAAGTTCAACCTTTGTTATTAAATTCGCTGAAAATTGGTTGTACTTGAGTTTTCGGTAAACACTGTGACATTTCATAAATTCTCCTTTATTTATTTAATTTAATTTGTTTAGAGACTTGCATTTTAATTATTTTTTATTTGGGTTCTTTTAGAAGGTGTCGTTGATAGGTTCCCCGGATACAACGTATATCAAAATAATAGATATTATCCAACATAACAAAAATAAAAATTAAAGATTCAAAGAAACTCATAAGTCCGATACTAAAGATCTCTAGAAGCTTGATGCTTTCTTTGTACGGTATCTAAAAAAAGATGATGGTGATTAAAAAATTTACAATTCCTAGTAAGGGGAAAAACTTTTGATTTTTTTGGCAAAGCTCAGTGTGACAATCATTGCGATTGCCAGAAAAATCGTTGCTCCAAGCCTTCTGTACTTCTATTCATTTTAAATTAAAGTTTAACTAAATATTTAATTTAATTAATATTTAAAAAGTTTAACCAGTTCAGCACCATGGCTTCATACATTTTTTATATTCCCATAAAATAGTTATAGCACATTGCACTAGGTTAAGTTAAAAAGGGAAAAGTGTTTAAAAGGCTACCTAGCTACAAAAATATACAAAGTTGGGAAAAACAGGAGATCACCTAATATACACTATTTTACAAGCAACAATGGGGGCGAACCAACAATGTGAAAAGAAAGATAAGTTTGAATTAAAATAGCTCGGTAATAGTTTGTGTCTAAGTCTTTAATATGCTAAGTGACGGGCGAACCAATCACAGAGAAAACTATCAATTTGATTACAAACTACCTAGCTACCTCATTTCTCTAAAATAATATTAAAATTATAAAATTAAACTGCACATTATAGGCCCAAGTCACCAAATTTTTACACATCCTTACTTTCGATGCGAAGTTTGCTCTCCTTTGGAACGTGCAAAAGACGACCTCGTCAGTACGAGCATTGCGACCGGAGTGTCGAAACCAGCCAGACTCGTTTCTCGGTGGACTGGCTCTCCGTTCCAGTTAAGTGCGCTATGCCGTGATTTACTAGCCGTACCCACTCAGATTGATAGGAGGGGGTCTTTCTGCTGCTCGTTAACTGCAACGTTCTTCGCGCGGACTGATTTTCTTATGGATATTCTGACTCCTACGATGCTAGCATTTTCGTTTACTATTAACAGGCTAGCGTAATCACAGTAGAGACATTGTATTGCTAACGTATATGCTACAATACCCCTCCAAATGAATGAATTCTTTGCTAGGTCAAAAATTAATTCATAACAAAAAATAAAGAGAAAAACATGTTGATAAGTTTTAAAAAAAATTATGTTGTGGCGTGAAGCCATGTGGTGTGCTACAGTACCCCCCCCCCCCCCCCCCCCCCCCCCCCCCCCCACACCAAATGAATGAATTTTTGGCATTGTTAAAGTTCATTTATTATTAGGCTGAGAAATAAATTGTTTTTAAGTTTATGTTTAGAGAAAAGAAATATATATATATATGTATATTTATCTTTGTTGTCTTTGGATAGTGTAACACGTCGGAGCTTACAAAATTTAATACTATCCTTCGATTATTTCAGAAATTTATGGATTGTAATGCGCTCGTTGAATATTGTTGAGTTATTATTTATGGATTGGTATAATTTATTGAAAAGGAACCCTGTTTCTTCCTCAGGCAACTTAATGCATACACCGTTGTATATGGAAATTCCTAAGTTGTGCAAGCCTTATTTCTTTTTCTTTTTTTTTTTAAGGAGTTTGGACAAAGGTACCTTAAAATTTGTATTGGAATTTAGAATGGTTTTTTATGCGGACCTAATGTCTTAAAAATTGTCAATAATCGTTTAGGGGGATCTTCGTCTATTTGTGCGCATACGTCCCTTTTCGCAGTCCTCGAAATCCGTCTGTGAACCTTTTCAGTTAAGTATCATGCACGGAGTAATAATAAGGAGATTGATCATACTGTACAAAGCGTCTCGAGTTTTGACTGCGGTAACTGTACATTTATTGACAGACTTACGCGTTTAAACCCAATACTCCAAGGAAGGGGACCTGCTTACTGTGATTTGCTATCTCCTTTTCTCCCGCAAGAAATGTGCGAGTGAGTGCCGTGTCGAATGATAACTTAATACTGAGGTTATGTTCCTGTAAATATTGTCAATTGAGTTTGTCAATATAAGTGCTTATTTAATTCTGTGTTTTGTACAGAATTAGGTTGACAAATTGTGACCTCGAAAGTATGGGTAAGTAATACAGATTTAATTGTAATCATTAAATAATATAAAATGTGCAGATTGAATAATATGATCGTATAGTATTAGGTAATATGTTGTTGTGGTTGTCTAACACTGGGACTTTCATGCACACTTCTCGCGGGAGAAAATGAGGCAGCAAATCAGAGTGCGCATGTCTCCTTTCTTGTGAGCATTGGGTTTAAACGCAATAAATGTACAGTTACCGGTAGTCAGAACGTATGTACGGAGATCGGTCTCATTATTAATCCGCGGTATCACTATTTTACTCGCGTACAGATTGGAGGTGGAAGCCATATCAACAGAAGGCAACTATTAAACAAAAGTTAAAAAACAACAAATTTTTAATTACATTTATGACAAATCTAACGCTCGGACGGACGTACCTTTACCGATGCATGCCATATATATATATATATATGAGGCTCATTTCTTTTAACATTTGTAAATATATCTATTCTCTTTCATCTTTTTATTACTCTGTTTATATGTATACCCTCTTTTGCAAGTTCTTAATTTCTTATAAACTACCGTTGTTACCTAAAATCGCTTACAATCTAGTGGATACGTGAGTGTACACGATTATTCTAAAGTGCTTACATTTAAAGTATTGTTTACAACAATACAGAGTTTCAGAGTCCTGCTTCGAAATTGTCATAAGCACAGGATTTATTCTCTCTACTGATGTAGAGTTGCAGGTCTTTCTTGCGGTAGTTCCCTTATGGACTTTTGAGATGGGATCATGGAGAATAAATACTCTGCGTTTTGATACCAATCTGTGTCTAGAAAGTTAATTTTTTAATTGACAGCTTGTTGAAGCGTGTATTTTGAAGCTCCACCTTTGTTACTAAATTCGTTCAAAATTTTTTGTACTTGAGTTTTTGGTAAGTATACCAAAGTGTGGTCTACTTAACGAAAATAAAATAAGATTTTAGAAATTTTACAGTTCTTATCGGTAGATTTTCTTTTTGTAATTTAATTACACCATAAAATAGAAGTGACAAACAGTAGTATACCTATGCCACGCCGAGAACACTACCAGGTGGTTCCAGCTTCCACCCACAGGAGACGCCACCAGTCTGTTCCCAGCAATCGATAACTGCTCGGTCAGTAATGTAGATTTCTGTCGCTGTTTACCACCTATTTAGTTCAGGACGTGACCGACAGATGGTGCCACTGTTTTCCCCTGTATGTAATTCAAGCTGTGATTAGCAGATGGCGATTTTGGGAGGGGGCAGAGATTCCCCAGAGTTCTCGAAGCTTCTGGAAAGATCTAGACGATTCTCAAAGCTTCTAGAAAGTTCGGTATCGTATATGTAATACTCGCATATATTGCCAGCACTACCACCACCACCACCACCACCAACTCTGTAGAATCTGCGACCCAGGTAAAATGGTAATCTAAGGCCAAAGTTTCTGGAAGCCTTGAGAAACTCCCCACCTCCGCCCCTAGCCTAACTGCATACATGGTAGAATAGTGGCGCCATCTGTCGGCCACACCTTGAACTACATACATGGTAAAACAGTAGCGCAATCTATCGGCCACATCTTGAACTACATACATGGTAAAGCAGTGGCGCCATCTGTCGGCCACATCCTGAACTAAATAGATGGTGAAACCGTGACAGTGATCTACCTTACCGATCGAACAGTTACCGACTGCTGTGAACTGACTGCTGACACCATCTGTCGGTGGCAGCTGGAACAACATAGTAGCATTCACGGAGTGACGAAAGTATACTACTACAAACTATTAGTATATTTAAGAAAATTATGAAGTTTCTTATCTATTATTGAGCTGTCTCATTATTCTTTAACTATGGTGATTGAGTTCCTGTTGAATTTCTTTAGTAGGGTTTTTAATAACCTTATAAGTTTTTTCATCATTTAGGATATGTAACATTTTTTTATTATACCTATTCATCCTGTTCAATAATAACTGTGGTATTACCCTTACCTGAAGGAGGTATAAAAAGATTTGAATTGTTTTTTATAAAAATATTGGTTTCTTTATAGATATTTTTACAATATTACTTCCACAAGCTTGAACTTTTGGTAAGTTATAATCCTTTCAACTGATTAAAAGTTGACAAGACGAAGTTTGGGTAATTTCATTTTCTAAAATTCTAATATCTTCTAATATCTTCGGTGAGATTTGAGCCACTTCCGGGCATAGGATTTTAAATTTTTTTTCTTCTTTTTCTTGGTCTAGACAGTAGTTTTGAAAATCCGACAGTTAAATATGTCGCATTTGATTATTTCTATTCGAAAATGGACCGTATATGTGCATTGACAAAATTTCTGGCAACGTTTGAACAGATTTGACCCACGTCCGGACATACAATCTTTGCTTTTCTTTTTTCTTTTTATTCCTTCAGAAAATAGCTTTGAAAACCTGATATTTAAAAATGTCACATTAGATTATTTCTATTCTAAAATGGACCGTATATGTGCATTGACATGATTTCAGGGCAACGTTTAGTCAGATTTGACTCACGTCCGGATATACGATCTTTGCTTTTCTTTTTACATTTCATTCCTTTAGAAAATAGCTTTGAAAATCTGATATTTAAATATGTCACATTTGATTGTTTCTGTTTTAAAATGGACCGTATATGTGCATTGACATGATTTCAGGGCAATGTTTGGTCAGATTTGTCCCACGTCCGGATATACGATTTTTGTTTTTCTTTTTTCTTTTCATTCCTTTAGATAACTAAGTAAGTCTAAGACCCACAATCTCACCATTTTAAAGATCTAAGACCATACACAGTTCTGAAGGTTATCTAGATTTTCACCGCAACAATAGA
The DNA here is from genome assembly GCF_010883055.1 of Belonocnema kinseyi. NCBI lineage: Eukaryota > Metazoa > Arthropoda > Insecta > Hymenoptera > Cynipidae > Belonocnema > Belonocnema kinseyi. The sequence goes on from NC_046662.1 coordinate 147,206,098, forward strand.
CTCAAATCGGAAACTAAATTCAGAGTTTATTTTGATAACCGCGGACACGAATTAAGCACGCAAGAAAACCCCAGAAACAGTTGCGAAACGGGGTTGGAATCCCGTCCGGAACACTACCCGGCCTCCGTAAATCCAACCATTTTGTGAAAATATTGCTTGGTTCATCTTCGGAAGAGGACATTTCAACTATTCAAACGACAGAGCCAGAGTAACTCTTAGTTATTCGGGAGTGCGCCCCGGCCTAAGGTAACATTTATCTACCAAGACTTTTAGGGAAATGTGTGGACGTCTAACATTGTACGTAACTAACACGCATATTCGTAATTTAGGGTTACAATAGCACTCCGGTAAGAGAAAATTGATACAAAGAGAATTAATTCTCTACACGTAGGGAAGGATCCCGCATTCGCTTGTGACTGCTCTCGGACGTCCGTACGATGGTGCCCTCCAGTTCTAGGGAGAAGAAGCTCCCAAATTTGAATTCTCTCCTCGATGTTCGGTATAATTTTCTCCTCCCTCTTGCTACAACTTAGTTTTCGTAGATGGATAAATCTCCGGAAGGCATCATGAAAGAGAAGAGATAAGGAGTAAATAAAAAGTGTTATAAAAATTGCTGTATGTATTTCCTGGTGATACCTTCGGACATGAACCTTGCTCTGCCACATTGCGCGGGTTCATAAAAAATCCCAGTTTAATTTAGGAAGTCAAGTTCTTTTAGTGACGGGTAATATCTAACACGTCACAACTCCCCTGTCCTTAAATGGAAATTGCAGGTTGTTTGAAAACTTGATACTTAGATCAGGCATGTAATTTCCGAAGATACTGACCCGGTTTCAACCACGGGTCTTCCAACACCACCAAAATACCCTTGTGCAAGCATTGTAAAGAAAAAGCAGGACGATCACACACACATAATGAAAATCAGGTTAACGGTTTCTACCGGTTTCTACCGGTTACGGAAAACGTAAGAGTAAAAGAAATAAAAATGAGCAAGAATAACAATTTAAAACACATATAACTGTTCATTTATCCACAAAAAAAATTTAGAAGGTTAGCTTCTCAAAGACACAATCCAGGTTTCTGCGTCTCAGGATTCCACTGAAACTGATGTACAGTAGCTAATAACTTCTACATTACAGCACCATCATTCGGGTTATTCTCAAGTGGGACGTCCGGGGAAAAATAACCAAGTACGGGCTTCAGGAAACAGAATCGTTTAATCTTTTATTAGCTGGGATGTTATACATGAAATTATTGGTTCTCTAAAAATTCTGTACAAATTAAGCCTAATCAGTATGAAGATTATTTATTATACAAACAAATAACATAGGGCGTTTACACGTTGTAATTAAATCGAAAGAACAACAGCCACAATATAAGATAGTGAAAATAAGTCCAGTGACATTGATCAGGAGGCGACCAAATAGTATGGCAAACTCAGCTGGCTGCACGTAAACTTTCGTTAATCGAAAAAAATAACCAGAAAGTTATAGGGGTTTTGTGGGAAAACGAAGGAAAAGGAAGCAAAAAAGAGAAATCTACTAGAAAAAGGAGCATTACCAACTATTCGCCAGAGGAACCACCTCTCTGACGCGCGTTTCTGTGGCCTTGCTCCATCGCGGCCCTTTCGTGGGCCTTTATTTGATTAGGCTGGACTACTAGGCAGTCTGATAAGTACCTGAAAATTCTAAGAGATGGCCCAAAAGAGGTCACTACACCAGAAAATGTCGAAAAAATCCATGATATGATTTTGAATAATCCCAAAGTAAAATTGAGAGAGGTAGCTAATGCTGTAGGAATATCATTGGAACGTGTGGGCAATATCGTGCATTCAGTTTTGGGCATGAAGAAGCTCTGCGCGCGATGGGTG
>NC_046662.1:147208067-147210029 GCF_010883055.1 Belonocnema kinseyi
TTTCTGAGGTCGGATTCGGATTCAGCGCAGCAAAATCCTTCGGGTATACTAGGTCTGGTCTCTGGTTCCGGACCTTTGTCAAATTTTGTCGGCCTGTGTAATCTTTTGATAGTTATGGTTTTGGTTTGGATCTTTAAAAAAATTGCGTTAAAAACATAAAAAATTGAATTTTTTGGAACCCCACATACGAGGCGAAAAAGAAATCAAAAGACAAAAGTTATGATAAGAATGTGTCCACGCAGCGGGCAGATTTTTTTGTTACTGTTAATGATGTTTTTCATTATTAAAGCCAAAATGTAATTTTTTTATTTTTTATTATTTTGTATGATATCAAAATTTGAATTTCTTATTTTTCAAGAAAATTCAAAAATTTGGTTCTCGAAACGTAGACATTTGACAAAAACTGGGGGGGGGGGGTGAATTTCACAAAAATCTAATATCTTCTCTGATGGAAATGTAGAAATTCTTTATAATATACACAGGCACACGAAAAAAAGTATTGTCTACCAGACGAGATAAACATTTTCATACATTTTTGGGGTCGCTGAATCTGAATCCGGCGTTGGTTTGAATCGGGCAGGTCGCATTTGGTTCCTAACTTCAGAACAATGACGAAAGTTGGAACATTCATGGAAATACCTAGAAAGGGTTCTAAGTAAAGAGAGACCTGAATACACCGGGTAACTTTAGTAAAAGAAGTTAAAACTTGCTTTCACCTCAATATAACTTGAAAAGTGCTAATCCAAATTTGATCATATATAGTTCTGATTTTTCCTTCTTTTTTGAAATTTGATTCAAAGAAAATAAATGCGAAAAAACTAAATATCCGTGAAAAAATAAAAATTAACAAAAAAAACCGAGTGTCTCCCGTGTCTCCACAAGCTTCGAAATAATTGAAAAAACCAGCAAAATAAGATTTATATGTTTTCTTCTCAATCTATAGACTTTGAATGTTTTAGAATTTTCGGTTGCGAATAATTACCTTGTCGCACAATGGGAAGAAGTGCAAGTCATCGGTAATTATAATAAAAAATAGGCATTAAGGATTCCAAAATTTTGTGGAGCCGAAATACATGGAAAATGTTACAAACTTTGAAATTCAATACACAATTTTCCGAGTTTTTCAATTTTATAAATTCGAAATTTTATTTTGAAAAATTCAACTAGAATTTTAAGGGATTTTCAATCTTTTAAATTTGGAAAAGAAGCAGATCGCTCTGACCATTGCTGATGGCGCGCCCTACTCAGGCCCGTATTTTTCCGACTGGCAATACGTCGACCGGAGGGGTTGGCTGAGGGCGGAAGCCTCGCGACCAGCCTTTGTCAACTTCCCGGTCAACGTCATTTGCTGGAAGTGATGCAAGAGGGAGCACCTACGTGGGCAGTGTCCAGATCCAACGCCAAACTTCCTGTACTACCGCTATGGGCACAGGACAGTCACAGTAACCACGTGCGGGAAGTGTGGATAGCTCGAGAGGTCAGACCGTGTCCTAAAATGTGAGCGAGATCCGCAGCCGGGTGAACGGCTTATACTAGGCAGTCTGATAAGTCCCTGAAGAATGAAACACGGAGACGTTTTTTTGGCTAAAGTCAGTTTTATTTTTCAACATACTCTCCTTTTAGGTCGATACAGCGAGTTCAACGATTTTCTAACTTTTTGATACCGTCCAAAAAGTACTCGATCGGAAGGTCTCCAAAATACGCCTCAGTTTCAGCTATGAGCTCCTCATTTGAGTAAAAACGCTTACCGGTGAGCCATCTCTTCAGATTAGGGAACAAGTAATAGTTGCTGGGGGCCAGGTCTGGTGAATACGGTGGCTGAGGAACCAATTCGAAGCCTATTTCATGCAATTTTGCTTATGCAACTAAGCATGAATGAACAGGCGCATTGTCGTGATGGTAAAGCGGTTTTTTCTTCTTCAAATGCGGTCGTTTTTCGGCGATTTCGATTTTCAATCGGTC
>NC_046662.1:147210129-147238994 GCF_010883055.1 Belonocnema kinseyi
ATGGCTGCCATTTTGGATCCGCCATTTTGAATTCGTCAAATTTGATATTGGATTTGTAATCAGCGACCTCCAAAACCCCTTAGTATACATTATCATTACCGGACTTGGGGGTGAAATTTTTCATATTTGAATCCGCCATATCTCGGCTATAAAAAATCTTATCAAAAAGTTAGGCATCGCATTTTGAAGGTAAAGAGTAGTTTTTTACGATGCCATTGTCAGTTTGTGAAAAAAAATTTTTTCGCGATGTTACGGGGCCTCGAACACATCAAAATAACGGGTTTTTGACCCTTTTAGGTTAGAATATCTCGAAAACTGAGGGTAATGGAATTTTTCTGAGGTCATATTTGGATTCAGCGCAGCAAAAAACTTCAGGTATAGTAGGTCTGGTCTCTGGTTCTGAGAATTGTTGGCCTGTGTTATTTATGACAAATAAATTATTTTTACATTCTGAATGCTGAATACCAAGTTCATTAGTCGACCATTTTGGATAAAAAATACTAAAAATGAGTCTATTAAAAAAATTTGTGAGTCCACATTATTTCATGATTCAAAAATTCTCTGCACACTTGTTTATAGTACTTGAAAAGGAAAATATTAATTTTCAATAACCCTACCAGATTATCATAACAACTTTTTAAATTTTTTCGAAAAATTGAAAATTAAAATTTTAATCACACAAAAAATAATTAAAAATCAAAAATGGCATTTTGCGGTCAATCTATGCAAGATAAGGGAAAAAAAGATAAGAAAAACATACTCTTTTAGGGTCCTAAACTAAAAGTCAAGTTCGTTAGCCAGCCCTTTTAGATACAAATGTAAAAAGTTGAAAAGTTAGAGTTGTAAAAGCATTTTGAATAATTTTGAGAACACTTTTTCAAAATTCCAAAAAATTCTCTGTACGGATGTTTATAGTATTCAAAAACTTGAACAATTTATCCTGATTACTTTTTTCATAAAACAAAAATTACCAGAGTTAAATCATTTGAAAAATTTTTAAAACACAAGAAAATGAACCTTTTAAGCCGAATAACGGCCGATTTGAAAAAGGGCAAGAGAAGAAAACGTTTTATTTCTAAATTCCCTATAAGATCATTATAACAACTTTTTGAATTTTCTTGAAAAATCAAAATTCCTAATTTTGAAAGCACACAAAATAATGCAAAATCCAAAAATTACATTTTTTCATGCAACAATTTCACACTATTTCAAAGATTATAAACGGTAAGGCTAATGCAAGTTATGAATTATAATAATATACCTTTATGAGAATAACATACGATTTCAGGGATGAACTAGAACGTGAAGCACGAGATACGTGATGAGAATGTGTTCGTTGAAGCCGAAGGATCTTTAACAAAAGAGAATTCACAATCACGAAATTACTGTTGTCGATGCTTTCACCTACAGTTTTAAAGAGTCTATGCACAAAGATCGAGCGCGTAGCACGAAAGCCAACAGTCTCGCGCCCTAGGTGCGCTCAAACTTGAACTTTTTATACATTAGAACGTCAGTCAAATTAAACTCCCCAAAAGTTACACTTTGGTAAAACTTAGTTACACTATATAAAAAGCGTAATTATTAATTAATTTATAAATGTAATTCAGATTTAAGAAAAATTATACATTCATACGAATGATGTATATAGCTAAATGGTTTAAGCCTTTTGGCATTACAGCCGAAATATCTAGTTCCACGTCCCAGATAGGTCCCCGATACACCGAACAAAATATACATTCTTACTTTCTAGGACTTGATCTCTTTATCGATGTAAGTACTCCGGAAAAATATTCGTGCGACGTGAGAACACGAAATAACACAAGCACGACTGCCTTCTGCATTTTTCCCGCAAGTGTTTTACATATTGTCAAAAAGTACCATGTCAGGCCTTGAGTGTGCAACAGAAACATTTGTCGAGAATATGAAGTTCCAGTATATGCGGAACTTCTCATTTCCGCATGAATTGGACAACTAGATAGTATGTGAGCTAAATGCTCGGAATGTGCATAGCTCGCCCTGCAGCTATCATCGAGAATATCTTGGCTCAATATGTGGCGATGGTATGTTAAGGTGAAAATGACACCGTCTTGTCATGCCAAAATGAAACCCTCCGTATCAGACTTCAATCCGGGTGATTTATGAAAAGCAAAAGTTAGATCGCACGACATTGACTGATCCTCCACATTTCTGTGGAAGATACCGTGGATCCTCTTATCGAGGAGCTGTCCACGAAAGTTTTTCTCTTGTTCTTTCTTAATCCGGGCATTCAGGAGTGAGTGCTCGAGATAGATAAGATTTGATGCATTTTGCTCACCACTAATACTGAAGTTAAGTTCGAGTGTTTCAGCAGCCTCGTCCGCTGCTCTGCACAGAAACACTCCTTTGCCTACTTCTTCGTGCTTTCTGACCATTTTGATGAGAGGGTCTCTTCCATTTGCGACTCTATGTGCTGTAACCCAAATAATCCTGTTGTGAAGACATTCAAGATTCAATATTCCGCGACCACCTTGAAGGCGTGAGATGTAGAGTTTCGGAACAGTAGAATTAAGATGCATGCTTTTGTTCATGTATCAAGGGTATCTGCTTCGGAGAGTATCCGTTATAGATGTCACATCCTGAATGCGGCTCTGCGACACGTCCAGGTACGTATAAGTCTCTCCAGCGCAAATGTGTCGTATAGCGCGTCTATCGACGAGCTCAAGGTCTTCAGGGATGCCATTAAGTTTTCCTTGCTTCAAATAAACCTTGGCGCATTAACTAACCCATAATTTATTTCAATTTCCTTAGTATATTGTTCTACAATCCCTGAACCTAGATGTAGTTGTTCTTTATTTTTGCCATAGATCTTAAGATCGTTCATGTAAAACACGTGAGTGACCTTGTACTTTCGATCTGCAGGTTTTCCGCAAAAGTACCCGTCGGAATGGCGAAGTGCTAGAGATAGTGGCAATAAAGTGCAATAATATAAATGAATATATATATATATATATATTTATTTATTTATTTATTTATATGTATATGTGTTGTGGCGTTCTGATGACCTTAGATAAGGTTTCGTTAAACATTAAAATATCAGCGAGCACTTACCAAGAGGATAGAGGCGCAAACCTAAACAATCTTAAATCGCTATCTGCAATTCAGTAACGGCGCAAGAAGTACTCACAAGCTCAAGAGTGCATATGAACCTCGAGAGAGAAAATCCCCTCGTCAATAAAAGTTAAAAATCGCGGCTCTTCTGGCACTTGTCTGCTTCGAGCCAAGGAATGTGGTTTTTTGATAGGTAAGGCTCTCAGGAATACTTTTCTTCATTCCTTAAACTCCATGGATTCATCCCAAAGTTGTGAAGAAACATTTTCCCTAAATTCCTTTTCCTTCTACCCTTACGGTATTTCAATAAATCAGAGTGTTCACTAAATAACAGTTAAATGAGAAAACGAGTGAACTAAAGAGATTGTGGTTTCTTCCATTTGCTCTCTAATTTTCATTAAATTCCCAAAAATCGCGAGAAGCTTAGATTAAAAAATTCAGATCGCTAGAAAATTGGAAATTAACCTATTTTTTCGAGCCCAAAATGGGAATTCTGCATCTTGACATTTTCTCGGTAATTATTTTTCCCAGTAGGATCAAATGCTTTATACTCTCTCATAATAATTTCTAATTGGTGCTTCGCGAATCATGCCACGGACGTAAATTTATTTTGTTTAATTCAGTCTGCTTATTAGGAGTGCTCATTCTTCTTATTTTCCTTTTGATAATTGCAAGTAGGAAAAACGATGTTCCTTATTTAGTAAATCCTTGTTCAAATATATTACTACGTATAGTTAAGATTGGAGTCGAAATAAGATGCGCCGTGCAATGTCAAATATTCGAGGCACTCAAAAACGCTTGTATTAGCAAATAGCGTTGAGCCCGCCGACAGTTCGCGATTGTACCTGTAAGCATCATATTTTTTCCATACGTGTGATTTATATTTTATATTATAATCAAATTCCAACTTAAAATCTGTAATCTTCAATTTATACTAAAAGCCACTTTTATAACTCTTATAACTGTTACAGTGTGATACGTCCACACTAAGTCATTATTTTCCCGCAACAGAATAAGTTTTTTCTATAAACTCTTTTTTTATTCTTATTCAGCCTTCTCATGTTTCGAAAGCAAGTTTTCATTATGTTTTAAAATTGAAAAATAAATTTCCAGTCGTTATTTAAAAATTATTTCAAAATCCCTGAAATTTGAAACGGCAAATTCTTGAATGATTTACTTGGAAGCGGTTGACTTTTTCTCGTCAAACTCATTTTCTCCCAATTAAGGGCATGTGATACTTAGAAAATTATCAATTTTACCATTTGTGTTTTTTTTTCAAACAAATTTTGATATTGCTAACAACGTGTGTTTGTATTTCGAGGTTATGTGTCTTACAATTCTCCCGAGCGTCTCTTCCAAATTACAATATTTTTGGCCAGAAACTTTGGACTTGCAAAGAAACATAGTAACTAATCTCCCAGAACTAACATTGTTTGCAGGCAATCAAAAAAATTTGTTTTATAAATATTTTCCAAATAATCCGAAAGGCAGAGATGAAAAACGACGTAACCTCAAAATAATGCACCTGCATAAAATTTTTATTTAGCACAATACATTTTTTTTACTATCCCTCAAAAAAGAGTGCGGGGACTTCCGCTATGATACTTTATAGCATCTCCGAATTCAGTTTTAAAATTTTTTCATTTTTGTGAGAAAAAACCGGGGGAACTGTACCCGATTGACCATACTACGAAGTTTAAAATGCCCTTTAGCAACTTGATATATAAGGAGTAAGTTGTTCCTGTCTCTTTGTGATTGTAAACTTCTACGTTTTATTTCTCGGAACTGGATAATTTTGTTTAATTATACTTTTTCCGTTTTGATTCAGAAGCACTTAATCTCGTTAGTAACTTTTGTTTTTAGCTTTAGAGGCTGATTTAGATTTTACGAAATATTATTTTGCTCTTCTAAAAAAATTTCGTTTTCTTTAGTTATCTAATTATGTATACGCAAGCCTTCAAATATTGTTCCAGGAATATAATAAGAAAATTTTAATAAACATTGTTTACTTCACTTACCTATGTTTGCAATTTATTATACCATTCCACTATTTATTATATTACATAATGTGCATTCTTTTAATTTTTTAAAATGTATAAATAAATACTAGCTGTTAGCAAAATTTTATAAAATCCTTATCATTTAAATATATTTATTTTTTAGACTTATTTAATTAAATTTCAAGTGGCCTTCGATTCAATGTTCAAATTCAACTTTAAAGTTAGAATATTTATTTCAGGATTAAGTATTTTGTATCTCAAACAATTTTTTCAACTTTAATGTTCCAAAAAATTATTTGTATTGGCTGCTTTTGTTTTTACTGTCAGATTTCCCTAAATAAGATTAGTAAAACTATAATCATTCCATTTTTTTAAGCTATATTAGAAAATTAATGATGATAAGCACGGGGTAGTACACCCGCAAATGTTAACACACAAGATACTGAAGTCAGCTATAGTAGAATTCGAGGAAAACCATCGTACTGTTCATCACTTTGATAACGACAAGATAGCATCTAATTGACATCAGCAAGCTAACGGGTAGCTCTCGTGCAAGGGTTATTTACCTACATACCAGATATCCCTGTCTTAGAAATGGAAGAATGACTATTGAAGCACATAATTCCAATCCCTGAGAAAACTGCAAGTGTGTTCTTATCTATCATCCCCGACCATGAATATGTAATACACTATCGCGACTCGTATGTACCAATAGACAAAATAAATATAGAGAAATGTAAAACTATCAGCGAATATCTCATTTTAAACGTAAGCAAACAAATATTAAGTTATCAGAAAGTGAAAATTTTGAAACAAGTATTTTGACACGATATGTGACACCCAGTTGCAATCTTTCTCCCTACCTTCTGCATAAAGAAACTTTTATCCCTACCAATGACGGATACATAATTATACCGACAGTAGATATTGATTTAGGGCCGATTTCACCAACTCTGATTAAATCGTTAATCATTCATTAACCTTATTTAGTCAATACTTTGCGTTCCACCATTCTTTTAATCATGATTAGGGGAAGATAATCACGGGTTAACTTAACCTCCCAATAATGACTGGTTGTGGAGTTTAATCAGTGATTAAAGTAACATAACCCCAAAACTGAAGTGCAAGTGCAGTGAGTTCAGTATACAGGAAGGAAATATGGATCTGTTTTACAATGATATTTTATCCTCATCTGGTGATGAAATGCCTAGCCACGTTCAGAGAAGGCCACGAATATTCAGACACAATTTCCCCTTTTCTTCTATTACACTTACCACTGAAACCACTCGTAAGCTCAGACTTTGGGAATCTTATCATATGCTAATATGGTGCCGAGTGTTCATGAAGAATTTCGTTCTAACCAATCAGAGTCGCCGTTACAACAGAAAGACCTAGAAACCAGACCTTATTACGAACAAAGTATATGATTAGCTAACCAGAGGTTGAAAGTGCTTGGTAGAACGCATCGCTGGTTAACGCTGATTTAATCATTGATTAAAAATAATCGTGATTAGTTAATCATGGATTTAATCAGAGTTGGTGAAATTGGCCCTTAGGCATCGTATGTAAGGGACGAGATGATCGATTTTTTACATTATGTAGCCACTATAAGGCCTGATGATCGGTTTGAATCTTAAAAGTTCCCCATAATAAATCTTGTCTCAGTATTTTTGTAGCGCATACAATATCCAGAAGTTGCTTCTCTGAGGTGGAATAGTTTTGTTCTGCTCCGTTGAGAGTTCTTGATATAAAACAACAGGGATGGCCGTCTTGGCTTAATACCGCTCCTAGCCCTACGTTGGATGCGTCAGTAGTAAGTGTAAATTCCTTGCTATAATCAGGAAATCTCAAAACTGGTGCCGTACATAAGGTGTTTTTTAAGTTATCGAATGCTTCTTGGTATTTTTCCGTCCATGTGAAGGGATTATGTTTCTTTATCAATGTTTTTAAAGGTTTGTCAATGTCCGACAAATTTTTAATAAATTTCCTATAATATCCGGCGAGTCCTAGAAAACACTGTATCTCTTTTACATTCGTTGGTGTTTTGAAGTTTTTTATGGCGTCTATGTTTGCTGGGTTGGGTTTCACACCTTCGCTGGTTATTGGGTGGCGTAGATATTCGAATTCGGGTCTCAGGTATTCACACTTGTCGGATTGTAATTTTAACCTAACTTCGCGTAGCCGTTCTAGTATTATTATAAGGTTTTTATTATGTACCTCTATGGTATTCCCAAAGATAACTATATTATCGAGATAGAGAAAGAAATGCTTTCCTACTAGGCCCCTTAGCGCTTCGTCCATCATCCTTTGGAACGTAGCGAGGGCATTTTTTAATCCGAAGGACATTCGCAAAAATTCGAAATAACCATCCGGCGTTAAGAAACCTGCATATTTAGATTAATTGGGAGAAATTGCGATCTGATAGAACCCTGAACTTAGTGCGAAAGCGACAAAATCTTTGCTTGGCCCAATTGATTTAAAATGTCATCTATAACTGGGAGGGGTGCGTCAGCTTGCTTTGAAACAACTAAGATTGGTGAATTAAACAGTGAATTGGATTCTTCTATGGCGTTCTTTTCTAGCAGGTCTTTAACTTGTCTATTGACTTTTTCTTTATGGCACTCGGGGGTCTGAATGATTTAATGTTGATTACCTTTCCTGTTTTCAGTATTATCTCTTCCTCAGTTAATGCTGTACAAGGCAAAGGGTCTCTATCCAATGTATAAACGTCGGCAAATTGTGATATTATTTTCCAAATGATATCTGTATTTTTCTCTTCCACATGATCTAATCTTGTTTTATCTAGGAGCTATTTTATTCTGCTGTTTGTTGAACTTTGCGTCTTTTTTAAAATGACTTCTGATATTTTATTTATTCTAGTAACAGTTTTGTATTCAGGGGCTCGAATTTGTATGGGTTGTGGTCCTTAATTATTATATGGAACTTGTAATTTTCCGTTTTTTATTTTATATATTCCATCTGGAACATGAGGATGGTCCTCGATCCAACTTCTTGATCTATAACATCGGGAATTGTGATCACATTTACCGGGGCTGTGTGTGAGCCTATGTATGATCCGCCATACATATATCCGACTACATGAAATAAATGTTTTTTTCTGAAATAACATATGTAGGTCCCCCTACATGCAGTATGTTTATCGTTACCCATAACAAAATTTCTCTTATATTCGATTAATTTTGCTTGAATGGGTACTTTGTTTTCTTTTATTACGTTAGCGAGGATCCAGAATCTACTAATAACACAGCCACACAAAAAAAAAGTGTTCGGATCTGGTAACAACACACACGTATTCCTATGGATTTTGGAGCGCTGAATTTAAATTCGGTATCAAAAATCACGCATCACGTCATGGTTGAGCCATAACCTCAAAAAATGACGAAAAATCATGCACTGAAGCAAATAAATTTCAAAATAATGCCATTGCTGCAAATTTTCTCTTCAAAAACATGTCGACAACTGTGAAGGATCCACCCTTGCCTGATATCAACTTATTTCACATAACTTTACCCAACAGAACCTGACCTCACCTAACCTGAATTAACAGAAATTTATTGAACTACATGTACAGATCTGCAAGCATATTTTCCCAGTAGCAAATGTGTGCTACATCAAATGGGTCAACTCGAGCCTAACCTAGAAATAAATGTAACCTAGCCTAACCTAACCTAACCTAACCTCACGGAATTCATGCAAAAGTAGCAGTCTTTCGCAATAACGGTTTTTTCCATGTGGTTGGTGTAGAGTACTTGCGGTAATTTTCGTTGTTTGAATTTTTTAGACGATACAACATAAGTCTGCAGGAATTGCAAATGACGTGAGAAACCCATTTTGTTTCTTGGTGCAGCAATTTACGGTCAAAACACTTATCGTAAAGACTTTTCACTTCCTCGTCGATTGATTTTCGCAAACTGCTCACTTCATATTTACTGAAAATGTAACAGAATGAATCTGAGCTATTCTTGCAGGCATGTGATTGAGAAATGCTCGCGGTTCTTTTCCTTGTAGCATGAGACTCTACACCAACCAAGTGATCCATTGATGAAGAGCTACGGTTGCATGATGGCGACGTCGGAGAGCCCGCTTTCCCACCCTGACCAGACGCCGATACTGGGGTTTTTCCCTGCATCGTAATACACTTTTTACCTGTGTCTTCCATGACGGCATGAACGCCGTTTACCCAGGGACTCAGCTAATGTGGATCCGTTGCCCACCGTCACCACATGGAGGTGCCCTGGTTACAGACACAGGCGAATAATGCTAGCATCAAGCGGTTACGAAACTCCAGGCATTTACTGCTATTAATTTCAAAACATGAAAGTACGCAAGAACAGGGTTGCCAGCGTAATCGGTTAGATTAGGTAAGGTTTTGTTCGGTTAGGATAGGTTAAACCTCTATGTAGGTTAAGCCCAAGTTGAATGAAACAGTATCGCAAACACAACGCGACAACACAATCAGTTTAATTGTGTTTCGTGAGGTTAGGTTAGGTTAGGTTAGGCTAGGCTAGATTTATTTCTAGGTTAGGCTCGAATTGAACCATTCGATGCGGCACACATTTGCTACTGGGAAAATATGCTTCCAAAGCTTTACGTGAAGTTCAATAAATTTCTGTTAATTCTGGTTAGGTGAGTTCAGGTTCTGTTGGATAAAGTTTGTTAAATAAGTTGATATCAGGCAAGGGTTGATTCTTCAGAGTTGTCGACATGTTTTTGAAGTGAAAATTTGCATCACCTACATTACTTTGAAATTTATTTGCCTCAGTCCATGATTTTTCGTCATTTTTTGAGGTTATGGCTCAACCATGACGTGATGGGTGATTTTTGATACCGAATTTAAATTCAGCGCCCCAAAATCCATAGGAATACGTGTGTCTTGTTATCAGATCCGCACACTTTTTTTGTGTGGCTGTGTAATCGATATGTTGTTCCGTCAATTCTTCTTCCCAATATGGACTGTAGTCTTCCGCTACTGCTTGATATTCGGCCATTTCTTCGTATTGTTCTTGTTCTTTCATCTCCTCTGGGTTCATAGATATTGAGTGTAAACATTCTTGCTGTTCCTCCTCCTTCTCTTTCTTGATGTTCCTAATGGCTTGTTGTGGTGGTCATTTTAAATATTGGCCTTGAGGAAAATTTGTCTTGACAAAGCTTTGACTGAAGAAGTGTTCGGTCTTCCCACATTTATAGCAATTCATTGTAGATTTGTCTTACAACATCTGCTTTTGCCCATTGTTCTTATGTAGGTTAATATTCGCTTGAGATTTTTGTGGTACTAATTGTCTAACTAACGGTAGCGGGCTGTGTCTCATTGGTACTTTAGATGTGCTAGTGCTTCTCAGAATAGATGTGCTAGACTCAGATTCTTTGAGCCACATCTCCATTTCTATCGCGTTATTCTGAGCTTCGGCAAATTTCATATATGCTGTCAAAGTCATAATTCTGTGTGTATCAAATGCATTTCTCCGCTTGCTTTGTTATCTTTTCGGCGAGTATATAGTCTAGTAATAGCTCTGGTTGAGAGCATCTTTTGCATCCCTTCTTGACTATTTTAACATGGAAGCTGCTCTGAGACGCTGCACAGTGAGAAAAAAAGCATCTTTTTTGGACAGAAATCGACCGACAGAGCAATTCTTAACGGATTTTGATCTTTGTTTTTAGAAACGACCATAAGGCTTCCAGTTATAACATGTAACTGCGGATATTTTAAGTCGACTTAACGTAAATTTTTTATTGAACAATAAATTTACAACTTTTTGTTGCTAAACTTTTCTGTCATACCATTTTTTCTCAGACTTTCAAATTCATTAAAAAAGGACATAAATCAATTAAATAAGTTACTAAAAACAATTTCCAGTGAGTTAGAGCAACTTCAAAAATTGTTAATAATGTTATAAAGAAATTGATTAACAAAAGTCATTTATTCGTGATTCGCAATGATTAGCTAATTTTGACCCATAGCTTTTGTATAAAGTATCACAGATAATGATGTATGCTTACAATAAGTTAGGAATAGACAATAATTGCCAATTATTAAAGCAATTTTGATAAACAAATGCACATTTTGACCATTTTTTTATAAATAGCTCTGATTTTTGTTGCGGAATCAATGCAAAATGTCTTGCAAAAGACTCTTTGCTGACATATTTTTAATAGTGACAGAAACTGGTAATTATTTTCACAAAATTTATAAACAAATGCACATTTTTACCATTTTCTTAATAGGCTACATTTTTTGCAGAATGAACTGAAAATTTTTTGGCAACGACTGCTTACAAATAAATCTTTCTTGAAATAAAATAAAACAAATGAAGCAAACGAAATCAGGAACGACTTGAAATTGCTGCAGCTACAAATAAATTGTTTTTGGTATCAACTATACCTAAAAACAGTTGAATGTAGCAGGAGCAACTTGAAGTCGTTGTTGAATTGTGTTTCTACATTTGTTTTATTTTGCTTCATGGAAGATATTCACAAATAGACTGCGTGTTTCTACGGAGATAATATTAATGCTAGGTCTTCTCTTGATGAAAGTCAGTCAATGGTTAGAAGAAAACAATTCGTTTACTCTTTTATGCCTTTGTATAATAGAAAATGGAAAAGTGTCTGTAGGAAAAAAGCATTGTTTGTTCAAAATCATGCTGTATTCTTAGAAGCAGAGTTCAAGGTACCTTTTCCTTGCCCACCTATCCAAATAAAAGGTATAACTAATGTTCTAACGAGAGGAAGACCACGATTATCATTTGAAGATGGATCCGAAAAGAAGAAGAAAAGGCGCGTCCAAAAACTTGCTTCAAATTATAGAAAGGAGGAATTATCCAAAGCACTTTCATTGATTAAAAATGAGTCCGATAGCGAATCTGGGACGCAGTTTCATAAGGAAGATGATGAGGAGAATAAATTGTAAAGAATCTTAGCGATGTACGTGGATTTAGGTCTGTCAAAGAGGAAATACAAAAAGATAACAAAGTACAATGAAGAAATAACTGGCAATGATTCATATCCGCCGTATTTAAAGATCTCCGAAGCGAAAAAAGCTTGTTATCTAGGATGAAAGTGTCCATTTTATAAGTTTACTGGATCATACAGTTAAGCGAATCTTGTTGCAAATGGAAAAAGATGATTTCGATAATCTTTTTGGTAAAAAACTAGTGTTCTTTGGAAAGTGAGGTATGGACGGTGCTTCTGCGCATCAGATAACACGGCAAAAGTGGTCAAAGAAAAGTGATGATGTAGATGCAAACGATGAATCTCATAACAGTGATTCTGAAAGTGAAGAAAACATCAGCTATCACAAGAGCTTTTTCACGGATAAATCTTTCTTTTTGATTTCCTTTGTCCCTCTGCAATCAAAAGCAGATGATGATATTATTTGGACGAAGAAAACACCTTCATCTGTCAATTTCTGTAAGACAATTAAATTTAATTTCCTTAAAGAAAATGATTCTCTTGTAAAGAGAGAGATTAACTATCACATAAAGCTGCTGGAAAAAGTTCGTATCTATTCCACTGGTGTCGGTGGAATGAGTTTTGATATCAGCTTTGACTTGAAGTGTACGATGATTGATGGAAAGGTATGTAATATTCTCACTGGACAGAAAGCATCTTCTCGCTACAATATTTGTCGAGTAGGATCAAAACATGTTAACAACTTACCATATGTAACTAAAATTCCATTCAATAAGGGACATCATAAATTTGGTCTCTCGACGTTGCATGCCTGGATTCGTGTTCTGGAATATTTGTTACATGTTTCCTACAATATGGATTTCAAAAAGTTTTCTGCGAGAAAAAAGGAAGAAATGGAAATGAAAAAATCAAGAAAGGAACGTATTCTGATACAATTAAGATCCAAACTGGGTTCAACAATTGATGTGGTGAAGCAGGGTTATGGAACAACAAATACCGGAAATGTTGCCCGTTCCTTTTTGGGAAAAGCTAAATCGGTTGCTACAATAACCGGGTCGGATCAAGAGCTGATCACCAGATTCTACGATATATTACAAGTTATAACGTGCGGAAGGATCGTTAATTGTGCGAAATTGAAGACTTACTGTTTGGAAACCGCTCATCTTTGCATAAATGTTTATCCTTGGTATAAAATGCCACCATCAGTACATAAACTGCTTATTCACGGAAGTGACATAATTCAATCTTTTGATCTAGCAATTGGTTGGTATTCAGAAAAGTCGCAAGAGGGAAACAATAAGATCTTTAGAAAAGTTAGAGCTAATAACAGCAGAATGTCTGATAGACAAATGACGAACCTAGATATTCTTCATCATCTTCTGCTCTATTCGTACCCTTTGATAAGCACTTATAGAAAAGTAGATTCCAGGAAGATGAAACCTCTGTCAGAAATGGCTGAAAGCATAACAATCTCCAATAAGTGAGCTCGATTTTCACTCACTGAAGCACGAATGGCTATAAACAATATGACAGCAAGGATTCTTTTGCAAGACATTTCAAATTGATTCCGAAAATAAAAATCAAGCCTATACATGAAAAAGTGTTCAAAATGTGCAATTTTTTATAAAAATTGTTTAAATAATTGTCAGTTTTTGTCACTATTAAAAATATAATAGCAAAAAGTCGGCTTCCATTTCCGGTACCGATCGCGAAAGAACTCTTTTTGTCAAGTGGTGTATTTTTGGCTTTGGTGGAGAAAATAAGGGTGAGTGGATGCAGAAAAGGCAGAAAGTGCGGAGATCGAGTGTAAAGAAGAAGGGTGAGTGAAGGCAAAGGTGTGAAGGGTGAAAGTGAGTGGTTTGAAGTGAAAATTTGGAGCGTTTGAAGTTTTTGAGGTTAGGAGTGAAAAAATAGTTGCTTGGTCAGGGGGGCAAGAGGTAGGAAATAAAGACGGGAAACGTCACAGAGCTTTGGGTAAGGTAGGATGCCGACGACGCGAAGTCCACAAACTGGCGCCAGAGGGCAACAGTTACTGGACGATCGCACAGAGCAGAAAACCGTAGTGGCTGCAACAGCTGACGTTGCTGAAAGCTTTGGAAATGCAGGGATGGGTGATGTTGATCGCAGTGACAGCAGCGGTGATGAAAGTGCCGAGAAGTCGAACCGGGTGGGGAGGGTAGCGGACTCAGGTACGTGCAAGCAACGAGGAAGACCCTCAAATTTACAGCGCCTTAACAAGCTAGGCAACGCGGTTTCGAACAGAAGTCTGGACGAATTGCAAAAAAAGGCAAGCGCGACTAGCAGTGAAAGGGAGGAAAAAAGGAAAAGAGTGGCTGGGGAAGATGAGGTAGAAAGGGACCAGAAGAACAAAAGAGTTAAAATTAAAAGGAAAACACCAGAGAGAGAAATGGGGGATGGGGGGATGTTTGAAAAATTGGAAGCTCTCATTAAAGGCTTTAGAGAGGAAACAAGAAAAAGATTGGATGAAATGAATAGGGATATGAATAGACAGGGAATTGATGTAAGGGGGGAAGTGAAAAAGGTCAGAGAAAAATGGGAAGAATGGGATAAACGTTGGAAGGAGGAGAAAGACAAAGTTTGGGGTAAGCTAGAGAGCATTGAGAATAGACAGAGAGAGGTTGACGAACAGAGATCTAGAGAAATAAAACAGTTGAAAGAGCGGGTATCCAGTCTAGAATTTAGGAATGAGCATATGGGGGAAAAACAGAAAATGAGGAAATAGTTCAAGGGAATGAAAAGAACGTCCGAAGTGAGAATGAAAGATTGAAGAAAAGACTCAGTGAGATCGAAAAAAAATTAGAAGGGGAAGAAAGGACAAAGAGGAAAAATAACATAGTAGTTAAGAGATTAAAACTGGAGAGTGAAACAGGAGAAGTGGAAATAACAAATCTTTTTCGAGATATTAGAGTGCAGGTAAGGGTAAAAGGAGTCAAGAGAATAGGAGGGATAAAGGAAGGAAAAGAAGGAATGTTTCTAGTAAAAGTGTGGAGTGAGGAGGAGAAAAAGAAAATTATGGAGAGAAAAAAATTATTGAGAGGAAGAAGGAAAAGAATTGAAGAAGATCTGACATGGAGGGAGAGGAAAAGGAGATGGCAAATAGAGCAGAGGGCTTGGGTAGAGAGGAAAAAGGGCCATATGGTATGGATAGGGAGAGACAGGTTATGTATAAATGGGGAGGAATGGTGCTGGGATGAAGAATTAGAAGAATTAAGGAAAAAGGGAAAAAGTCTTGACAAAGGTAGGGGGAAGGGAGACGAAAAAGAATCTATAAATAAATCAGAGGGGTTTCCAAGCGGCAAAGGGGAAACAAAGTTAAGAGGAATGAAGAGGGAGGAGAAGAGAGAAACGTGAAAATAGCTTTCTGGAATGTGTCAGGTTTGAAGAACAAGAACAAAGAATTCTGGGAGGAGTTCGAAAAGTGGGATCTGATTATGATGAGTGAAACTTGGGCAGATAGGAAGGACTGGAAGGGAAAAAAGAGATGTTACCGACAGGTTATGTGTGGTCAATGCAAGAATCAAGAAAGGAACACGGTAAAGGGAAAGGGATGGGCGGCATGGTGTCAGGGGTGAAAAAAGAATTAGCAGTAAAAGGGAGAAAAGATGGGAACATGGAGGAAAAGAATGGAACAATGATAAGACAAATTATAATTGGGAAAGTAGAAATAGCAGTGGTGTGTGTATACAGAAGAAGAGGGGAAGAGGACGGCTGGAGATTCCCGGTCATAGTCACACTAAGAAGAGGCGTCAGTAAGCGCGGCAGAGGGAGAAAGGAAAAAGGGTGCGAACGAAACACGAAAATGGGAATCTGGCGGGTAGATAAATTAAACGAGTTTAAACAAAAGATGGAAAAGGAGAAGGTTAGGTATGAAAAAGAGGAGGGAATAGACTCGTTAGTTGAAACGTTGAAGGGGTCCATTGAAAAGGTAAAGGATGAGCTGGGTACTAATGAAGAAAGAGTAGGGGGAAAGAGAGGCTGGTGGGAATAGGAATGCTGGGAGAGTAAAGAGAAAATAAAAGAGTGTGTCAGCAAATGGAGAAGAGGCGAAATAAAGAAGGAGGAGTATAACAGGAGGAAAAAAGAACATGAGAAGATGATGGAAATAAAAAGACAGAGGAGAAAGAAGAATATAAAGAAGAGGTAGAAAAAGCGATCAAAGAAGGTAGGGTGTGGAATGTGATAAATAGGGATAGAGGGGAAAGGAAGGGCGTTAACGAAGAAATAGAAATTGAGGAATGGACGGATTATTTTAAGGGTCTATTAGGGGAGAGCAAAATAAGATCAAAGGGGAAAAGTGTAGGATAGTCCAAGGAGAAATGGAGAAAGGGAACGAGATAACAAGAAAAGAAGTGGATGAAGCAATAAATAGGTTAAACGGAAACAAGGTGACGGGAGAATATGAGATGGAGAACGAAGCGATGAAGTTTGGAGGAGAAGGGATTAGGGATGGGATGTGGAAGATCTGCAACAAGGTATGGAAAGGAACAGAAATTTGGGAAGAAAGAAAGGGAGACTAGTCGCTTTATTCGTAGTTTTCAAAGCAGCATTTGACTCAGTGAATAGAAAAGTACTATGGCAAGCAATGAAAGAGAGGGGTGTAGAGGAAAGGTTAGTGGAGAGGATAAAGGAAATTTTTACTGAAACCAGGATTAGGGTGAAAATAGGAAAGAAAAAGGGGCAGGTTTTCTGGACGAGCCGAGGTCTAAGGCAAGAGTGCCCTTTGAGTCCGTTACTATTTAGTATCCTTTTGGCAGACTTAGAGGAAAAGCTAAAGGAGAAAGGGAAGGGGGAACGGTTTTGGGTAATAGCAAACTATACTCTCTACCATACGCGGACGATGTAGTTCTATTAGCAGATGATGAGAAGGGGATGAACCTAATGATAAGAATCTTCGAAGAGTATGTGGGAACAAAAGAGCTGACGGTGAACGTAAATAAGACAAAGGTGATGTGTTTCAGCAATAGAAAGAGCAAAATAAATTACGTTTGGAGGATGAACGGACAAAAAGTGGAAATTGTGGAGGAGTTCTGTTATCTAGGTTTTTGGATTGAGGCAGAAGGAGGAAACGAGCTGCAGGTGAGGAAAAGAATTGAATGTGCGAGTAAAGTAATGGGCCAAATATGGGGTATAGGAAAGAGAAGGTTCAAGAACGATTGGAGAATGAGGGTTTGGTTGTTTGATGCGTTGGTGTGGACGGCGTTGTGTTATGGTGTGAAGATCTGGGGATGGAAGGAACATAGAAAAGTAGAGAGCATGCATGAGCGATTCCTGAGGTGGGTAATGGGGGTTAGCTAGAGTTTCCCAGGATATATGTTAAAAGAAGAGATAGGAAGAGAAAATATGGTTACTAGACAAATTAAGAGAGCATGGAGGTTTGAAGAGAAGCTTAAAAGGGGAGAGGGAAGTAAAATTGCACAAGCATGTTTATGGCGAAATTCGGAACAATGAAGCGAGAGGTAATGCGGGAAATTCAAAATGGGAGGTAGAAAGGAGAAAAATGAGAAGGGTGTGTAATATTCGAGAAGGGGGTATGGAGTGGCAGGACATAGAGTTAGAGCTATTGATTAAACAAGGAGAAGAGAGATGAACAAAGATTATAGATTCGAGGTACAATAGATGGTATATGATGTTCAAAGGGTTGACGGAACCAGAATATCTACAAAAAATAAAAAAGGAAGAAAAAGAAGAGTAAAATGAGTATAAGAACATTTTTGATGTTTTTGAAAGTTGTAAAAGGGTTGGACAGGTGTTTGGGGGTTTAATTTACGAGTTGTTCCTCTGTAAATTAATGTAATCTAAATTTTGTAGGAAAACAAAATATACCTTTAAGATGTATGTCAGAGACTAAATTTAACATAAAATTTAATTTTGCTGCAACAAAAAGCTCAAATAATACTATGGCTTTTTCAAATAAAAGGCTTTTAATGTTTTGTTATTCAAATCAGATACTCGTTAAATTGACAAAGTTTTTAAGTAGCGTACGGATTATTATTTGAAATTATTGATATTGATAATAAAATTTAACAATACTTTATTACATGAATTTGAATTAATTAGTTTTATAAGCAACAGCGAGTCATGTTACTCTTTATCAGCGCTTGACTTGTCGTGCTACTTTTCGTCAGGTTTTTGCGAGTGTTGTTATGCTTCACCAGTGCTTTACGAGTAGTGTTAGTTTTCGCCAGCGCTCTGCGGGACGTGATTTTCTCCATGAGCACTAAATAAATTGTCTACGCACGGTGCTACTTTGCTTTGACCATTTGAAAGTTGTGTTAATATTCGCGAGTACTCGCGAGTAGTGCTTAGTTTCGCGAGTGCTCCAGGAATGGTGCTACTCTTCTTGAAGGAATTTTGAACCCTGCTACACTTCGCTAGTAGCGTCGAACGGTGTTTGTGTCCGTCAAGCGCTGAACGGTGCTAGTCTTCGTACGTACGATCGGTATGTTTTCGTATAATAGTGCTACCTACAAAATGTCATAAAAGTGAAGGGGTGGCATAAATACATGCTACTATGCCTCAAAGGGTTACATAGTAATTATTATACATAGACAAAATTTTACATTGTAACTTCATTTAGTGTTATGTCACTTTTGTGAAATACTCGCGGAAGGAGATTTAAATGAATTGCATTTTG
Source organism: Belonocnema kinseyi (assembly GCF_010883055.1). Classification (NCBI taxonomy): domain Eukaryota; kingdom Metazoa; phylum Arthropoda; class Insecta; order Hymenoptera; family Cynipidae; genus Belonocnema; species Belonocnema kinseyi. Next base: position 147,228,799 of record NC_046662.1, read on the forward strand.
TTCTTTTTCTTGTATCATTATTGGGCATCCACGTGGAGAATATATCACGTATTCATTGCAATGCAGATTCTGATTTTTTCTATTTAACCCAGCAAAAAGAAACTAATGATACGATCCGCCTGTAGTTCGCTCAAGAGGGGAAAAGGGGGAAAGGATGAGTCGACAAGGATCTTATCGTATCATAGGGGAAGAGATAAGAGAGGTAGGCAAAATGACTAGGAAGGCTAAGGAGTAGAACGAAAGGAAGGAAAGGGGAGACTCAGTCGCGTGGCTTGGAGGGTGCCTCAGAGGTGGCGATGCGTGGTGATGGTCGCAGATAAATATATCCTTGGGTCCTTTGCAGCCAAGCATCTAATCCTTTTATCCCGTTGGGCACGCTCTTCTGATTCGTGGGGGGGGGGGAGCTAAACACGTTTGCAGTTTCAACCTAAGAAGGCCTTCCAGACCTGGAGCCCGTCCATGTCTTTGGTCTGGGGGCGCACGGAGTGTCGAAAGTGCTCCGCAATTCATTTATTTGTAATCCGTTTTTTTAGGGATCGGAAGGGAATTGGAAAACGGAGGTTACAATTCATCACGACATTGGCTGGTAAACATCAGCGAGGTTAATGGTAGAGAGGAAGATGGGAACTTGAGAGGTTATGGTGCCATGACAAGTGACATTTATTTATTATTATTCTTTTTTTTTGTCGACGAGGTTAATAGATGCAAGAAACTTCGAGATAATGAAGCTCCTTTCCTAGGAGAGGAAGCTCAAGCGAAGGTAACCCTAGCGCGGAATACGTCCGACTAGTAAGAAGGTTCGAAGCCGAGTGACGACGGTGGCGTAGGTGTGTTCTTACATGCAATGGGCGCGTTGACGCGCGAGGCCGCTCCTACTCCGTGGACGCGGCAAGCGGGAGTGGGAGACTCTGTCTGAGATTTCTTCCCACTCCGCCGAATTTTGGAAGCGCGGCCCAATGGAACCATTTCCACCCGCGCCGTCGTGGCGGCCGCCTAACATGCCTGATCGCTGCTCTCTCAGCATTACAGAGCTTTAAGGCTATAATTTCTGTTAAGAAGTAAAAATACGATAAGAATAACCTAAAAGTATAATCAACATAGCGTCGCAATATAAATGTGAAAGAAAAGAAAGAACAGTCTTAGAATCTAAATGGAAGGCACGAGGATAAATGTAATATAATAGAAAGAAAGATATAATAACAAATTATTCGTTAATCTAAACGTAAAACTCTGATTATCTATAGCGGTAATAATTTTAATATTTACAACGCGTATCCTAGCAATTATTTAAATTTTATTTACTCGGTTTAGGACTTGATAAAAGAAAAGGTATTATTACGTTGCTTTGATGAAATTCCGGCTACGGACAATCGATCCGTTTATCCTCAAATAATTTGTAACAAAGCAAGATAAAAAAAATAAAATAAAATAATGTTTTGTAGAAAAATAAAAATGTATTGACTGGAATTTTGTACGAGCTAGCATGACACGTTGTGCTGTTCCTGGCGCGTCACATTCCTCGGGCCATCACGTGACTGGTGCGTTGTAAGCGAAAGGTCGTCGTAGCGGCAGAGAAAAGGAAACTTGGCAAGAAAACGTGAAAGAGAAAGCTTCAGAGGTGAAACATAAAGGTTCCTTAAGTCTGCCGCCCGTTATAGCCAACGGCATATATCAACTCTTCCCTCACATGGATAGACCTTCGCTTGCCCGCATAATTAAATCTAATGAAAGTTCTATAAATAGATTAACAATGGGTTCTTCGCCTTTCTTGCATAAGGCCGAGCGTCTCTGTAGTTTGCAGGTTGCCGTCTGCGCAGTGGTTGTTGTGCTGGCCGCCCTGCGGCGCGAGTTGTGCCTTCTGGCCCCTGGATGAGCCTGTGCTGCTCGGTCACCCCTTTGGCTTGAAGTGGGAGAGGCTGCTCGTATTTCTCTTGCGCTAACTGGCATACGAGTGAGGGCTCGTATGGTGGCTCTGTCAGTTTTGGCCCAGGCGATTGCAGCCGCCTGTCTGTCGGCTTCTGGATCATCACCTGCTCTAAGCGGGGATCCTGCTGGGAACCCGCTGTTCTCCTCGTCCTCAGCTGCTGGAGAAACCATGGGCGCCTGGTCGGCGTCTATCGTGGCATTCCCACCGTCTGGTAGAGCCACTGCTAGTGGCTTATTTTTATTTTGTAAAACGGCGGCGGCTGGTAGTCCTGGTGGTGGTGGTGGTGCGGCTATTAATTGAGATTGATGCAGTTTGTGGCCTCTGTCGTCCTTCAATATCCAGTAAACCTCAGCCGAGGCTGTGTCGAAGACTGGATGAGGTCCTGTTCGGAGGGGCGCGAGAGCCGCGTTAAATCTGGCGGCCTTGTTGGATTTTTGATGGTTCTTGGCGTATAGCCAGTCTCCGATGAAAAATAATGGTTTCGAAGGTGCCCCGGCATAGCGCTTGCTACACAATTCCTGCCTGTCTCGGGCCTTTCTCTCGCGTTCCTTTTGAGAACTAACTTTGACATTTGTTTCATCCACGGGGTGTAGATCCCATTCCCCAGGCCTGAGAACCTCCCGTCCCATCAGGAGGTATCCGGGGGTATATCCGGTGAAAATGTCTGCCTGTGCAGAACCGGCGATCTGGAGGTGGCCATTCGTTGCCCCTCCGCTTGAAATCCGTTTGAGGCTTGGAATCCTCTCTTCGGATTTGCTGCTTTTTAGGCGTATCGTCAGCTTCGTCCTTTTCGACCTGGATGGCATACTTCAGAAGTGCCGTAATACTTGTAGGGGCCCGAGTCCGGACCAACCTCCGAATCGAAAGCTTGATCGATTCCAGAATCAGGATGGTGAGCTGCTCATTGGTCATCATCGGGCAAAGTCGCTGAGCCAAAAGGTATTGCTCCTGCAGGAAAACAGCCACGCTGTCCTTGTATTCCTGCTTCCGTGAATAAAGTGTGATGTGCAAGCTCATTACATTGGCGACACTGTCGAACTTGCCGAGAAATTGTTCGGCAAACTTGACCCATTAGAAGGTGAGCACTTTAACAGTAGCCCACTATGTTTGTGCCTCTTCCTTGAGGCTCTTGTCGATCATCCGAGTCCATTGATTGGGGTCGATATGCGAGAGTGTGAAGTAACTTTCTCAGTCCGACGGGAACTTCTTTGGATCCTCATGATCCTTTTCTACGTACTCTGGTACCGGTGGTATTAGTGAGCGATAAGCGCGGATGAGGCCTCATAAATCTGGCAATGAGATCATTGGAGATGGCTGGGCTGTTGTTACTGGTAGGGTAACTGGGAAACCGGTAGTCATGCTCATTGAAGGGGAGCCGGTATTCATTGTGGTCTACTGCACAGGTCCTGCTGGTGAAGGCTGGCTGTCCTGTCTCACAAAAAGTGACATTCCATTGTGGGGAGGCGATGTATTCTCGGCCTGTCGAGAATGGTGTGCACCCTGAATCGCTGGTCCTTGGTTGCTGGGTGTTGAGGCCATCGTAGACGTGCTGGGGTGATGTTGAGCGCCTCTGGGTGTTTCTGTCCACTCCCATAAGTAAAAAGTTGCAAGCCCTGAAGGTTCTCTGCGAGGTTTGTGGGCGGGATGCTGTCTTCTGCGTCGCGCTGTGGAGCTGGGGCCTCAGTTTCTGGAACGCTGGCTGCAAAGACTAAGTATGATTCCAGGCCTGGAATCGCTGATGTTGCCGGAAGGGATTCCTTAATTTCTATGGCAGCACTAGGGTGTTGTGTGCCTTGAAGTCCTGAAGATGAAGGTTCGACACTGGGAAGTTGCCGGATGCACGGGATCAGCTGGAAATTTATGAGCCCCACTTTCGGGTGCCAATTGATACGATCCGCCTGTAGTTCGCTCAAGAGGGGAAAAAGAGTAAAGAATGAGTCAACAAAAATCTTATCGTATCGTGGTGGGGAGGTAGGCGAAATGTCTAGAAAGGCTCAGGAGAGTTGGGCACGCTCCTCTGACTCGTGGGGGGAGGGAGCTGAACACGTTTGAAGTTTCCACCCATGAAGACCTTACAGGTATGGAGCCCGTCCATGTCTCTGGTCTTGAGGGCGCACGGAATGTCGAAAGTGCTCCGCAAATAATTTATTTGCAATCCGTTTTTTTAGGGAGTGGAAGGGAAGTGGAAAACGGGGAGGTTACAATTGATCATGACATTGGCTGGTAAACATCAGCGGGATTAATGGTGGAGAGGAAGATGGGAACTTGTGAGTTTATGGTGCCATGTCAAGTGACATTTATTTATTATTATTATTCTTTTTTTTTTGTCGGCGAGGTTAATAGATGCAAGAAAGTTCGAGACAATGAAGCTCCTTTCCGCTCTATTCAGCCCGTAAAACTGATGATTAGAACACCCGTCCTTCACGTCGCCACGCGGCCGATGCCCCTTAGCGGCCTTTCGTACTAGGTCCCGGTAGAAATCTCGCCGCTTCCAGAAAGTCGCTATAGCAGGATCCTCCTTTTTAATATTTAAATCCTCCAATTTCTTACGGGCCGAGGATACATGTCCGTCCGGGATGTGTTGCACGTTGACGAACATGTACGTGTCCGTCTCTAGGAATAACACCGTGGCACGGTGCTGGATGGGTGCCACTGGTATCAAGGTCTTCCGTGCCCGTGACTGCCAAGCCTGTTTTTCCCTGCGCCGCTTCAAGGCCCTCCTAGGCGATTCTCCCCCTGGTAATAGAGGGGGGGGGGATAACTCAAAGGTGTGCCACGGGTCGTGACTCTGAACGCGAGCCGATTCTCTCCAGCAACGAAAGTCCCCACCTCCTGGTGGGAGAACGAAGCTCTTGACGGGCGCTGATGGCCCGAAGTTTCTATAGCGACTGGTCGTGGACCGACCGGTATCCCCCGGATGGAGGGGGTTGACAAGCCCTCCTGCTCGCGGCGGCCTCTCCTCTTCCTGGAATTCATACCAACCATCCAAGTCGATTGTCTTCGAACTGCCGGAGCGCCGTTGATTTCTCGAAAAGGGTGGATACGAATCCCCAGGTTTGTGTCCCCTTCTTTGCAAACTCAACCTCTCCGGCTGATAACTGGCGGACTGCCGGAGCGCCGGCAGTTAGCAGGAGGAGTATGATGAACCAGCAAACGAAAGGCACCAGGGAGGTCTCTCCTCCGAAACAAAATTTACGTTCAAAAGATTGCTCTGAAAAGAGCAGGTTTTAAATAAAATGGATAGACATAGGAGTGATTCCTATATTCTATTAATTTGAGCGATTTCTCTATGCTGGGAGAGCAAGCTCAAGCAAAGGCAACACTAACGCGGAATACGTCCGACTAGTGGGAAGGCTCGAAGTCAAGTGACGACGGTGGCGTATGTGCGTTCCCATATGTACTGGGCGCGTTGGCGCGCGAGGCCGCTCCCACTCAGAGGACGCATAAGCGGGAGTGGGAGACTCTGTCCGAGATTTCTTCCCACTCCACCGAATTTTGGAAGTGCGGCCCAATGGAATCATATCCGCCCGCGCCGTCGTGGCGGCCGCCTAACATGCCTAATCGCTGCTCTCTCATCATTACAGAGCCTTAAGGCTATAATTTCTGTTGAGAAGTAAAAATTCGATAAGAATAATCTAAAAGTATAATCAACATATCGTCGCAATATAAATGTAAAACAAAAGAAAGAACAGTCTTAGAATCTAAATGGAAGGCACGAGGATGAATGTAATATAATAGAAAGAAAGAAATAATAACTAATGATTCTTTAATCTAAACGTAAAACTCTGATTATCTATAGGGGTAATAATTTTAATATTTACAACGCGTATCCTAGCCATTATATAAATTTTATTTACTCGGTTTAGGAGTTGATAAAAGAAAAGGTATTATTACGTTGCTTTGATAAAATTCCGGCTACGGAAAATTGACCCGTTTATCCTCAAATAATTTGTAACAAAGCAAGATAAAAAAAAATAAAATAAAATAATGTTTTGTAGAAAAATAAAAATGTATTGGCTACAATTTTGTATGAGCTAGCATGACGCGTCGTAGCGGCAGAGGAAAGAAAACTTGGCAAGAAAACGTGAAAGAGAAAGCTTCAGGGGTGAAACATAAAGGTTCCTTACGTCAGTCGCCCGTTATAGCCAACGGAGCATATCACTAATTGGGGCGAATTATGATATTTCAGTTCTTCCGCATTCTACTTATAGATATATATTTACAACGGATCCTTTATGCTCAAAATATTGGTTATAACTTAAGAATTTGATTGGATAGGCCAGTAGAACACTATTCGCGTGAACGAATTCAGTCGATTTGGAGCCAGCTGACGCATTTAAATGAATTAAGTCCCCTAAAAATTTGTTGCTGAATTCGATCGAATAGGATATTCAAAGATTATATTAGGCCTTTCACGAATCTGCACGAATTTAAAACTGCTTTATTTCGATATCATTTCAAAGTAACCCTGTAGAAGGCTTGAATTACAAAGTATAAAAAAATTTCGTGCATACAGTGGTGACGTAGGAAATATTGAGTACTTCTGGATCTCGTTCTTTTGCTCCCGTTTTGAATCTTCACAACAGTAGAAGTTATCCCTTAAATTGCATCCCTTTCTGTACCCAGCGCCGACAATATTGTTCTGATTAATTTTGGACACCACAAAGCAACCAAAAAATAGAATATTTTCAGTCCCTTTTAAATGATCATATTTCGCTACTTTTATTTACTGTTTTTCATAAAATAATATAGTATAAAGCTTTTTCAAACATATCTACGAACATTTCACGATGCGAAGATCAATTTCCACACAAAGGAGTGTTGTGCAAAAAACATTTTTCAATTTGTTATCATGATTTTATATTATTGTGATAAATCACAATTGGACAAAGCGAATATTTTACGATAAAGGGATTCATTATTATGTACAATTCTACTGTATTTTGTAAGTTTTATGATTTTGAAGCGCATTCTAATGCTTCAAACAATAATTGTGTTTTTCATTTATTTGAGGTTACGTTTGACAGCTCCGATCGGCTTTGAAAGGGATTGTAATCTTATTATTTTCGCAATCTAACAAGGATTAAAAAACGAAGAACAGAAAAGGCTTTCTTAGAGATTCAAAATGTCTAATACCTTTTAATGCAAGCCTTTCTTACCGACAAGATTCACGGGGGCTCCTAGCGAATTTGTTTTAATTCGCCCCAATTAGTTTCTTGTTACTAGAAAGTCTTTTTACCGAAGTTCCCATACATAGTCCTTCTTGGCCATTCGTGATGTTTATAGGCAACTACAGCTTCTAGTAAAGGTCGCTCGTTCATCTGAATGGCTTTATAAAGTGTAGTTTGCTGTTAGTTTAGGCGCAAAAAAATTACAATATATTTTATTTTATAATAGGAAGTCCCCTTTGTCAGCCACTTGATGAAGCTTACAATCAATATTTATTTGTGTCGTATATGAACTGGAGAAAAATGATGATTATTGGTAAACCGAAATATCCAGATGTTGCCGCTAAACATCCACTTTCTGCGTAGTTTTTATATGAGATACATAATTTTCTTTTTTCTTTTTTAGACATGGGAAGATGTGACAAAATACGCTCTTGGTACAATATTTGGAGAAAAATTAAACTACCTAGAAGAACAACTTGTTCCTATATCTTCTGAGAAATTCGACAGAACAAAAAGTTTAATAATAATCGGAAAATTATTTTCAAGCATTATTGAGCGTAATATTCTCATCGCAAAAAAATTTGTTAACTAAGTCAAATCTAAAATCGAACTAACGTCAAAATGCTTATTTAAACACATCATGAGAATATGAATAATACCTATATGTGACCATGCGCGAAGAAAGGGACCTTACGCGCCAAACATGAATTTTACAGTACGAGCGATCGTAGCCGAGTCCGCAAGCAGGCATTTTAGTAGTGGGGAAGGCGTCAACGAAAATCACCATCAGCACTTATCACTAAAGAAACGCGCAAAGAGACAAGGAACGGTAAAGCCGAAGAAGCACGAGCCAATGGAGCTCGCGGACACAGCGCATTACAGCTGTAGTGGTAAGTAGTGGGGCTGGATTTCGTAAGTCTCTCGTTCAATGTTCGACTACGTTTATCATGCCTATGTTTGCAGCTTAATAACAAAAAAAGTAATCAACTTAGAAAATGTTTGATTTTTGCAAATGAAAGAGCAACTCAAGAACTATCGATTGGTGTAAAAACCTAAAAATCGATTTTTGGCGCGTAAAGTCCCTTTCTTCGCGGACAGTCACATATAAATACCCAACAAACGCGTCATGTAATTGCTCCATAACGAAGCGTGAACATTGTTATATCTGGTTACATGACATATTGTATTGTTCAGTGACGTACTCGTTCTGTAAATGGAAGGCAACAATAACACAACCACACAAAAAAAAGTGTGCGGATCTGGTAACAAGATTCACGTATTCCTATGGATTTTGGGGCGCTGAATTAAAATTTGGTATCAAAAATCACCCATCACATCATGGTTGAGCAGTGATGCAAATTTTAAATTCAAAAACATGTCGACAACTGTGAAGGATCAACCCTTGCCTGATATCAACTTATTTAACATAACTTTACCCAACAGAACCTGACCTCACCTAACCTGAATTAACAGAAATTTATTGAACTACACGTAAAGTTCTGGAAGCATATTTTCCCAGTAGCAAATGGGTGCTACATCGAATGGGTCAACTCGACCCTAACCTAGAAATAAATCTAACCTAGCCTAACCTAACCTAACCTAACCTCACGAAACACAATTAAACTGATTATGTTGACTTGTTGTGTTTGCGGTACCGTTTGAATCAGCTTGGGCTTAACCTACACAGAGGTCTAACCTATCCTAACCTAACATAATCTGACCTAACCTAACCGAATGAAATTCAACCACACGTGTAGCTATGTAAGCGTACGGTTCTCAGTCTTAAATGTATGCTATATTTAATAGGTTAACTCGATCTTAACCTACAAATGAATCTAACTTACAGAACCTAACGAAATTTTGCTTAACGCAACACAACTTAACTTAAGTGTTCCCGTTGTAACACAATAAAATTAATTTCATTGTACTACATGTGGTTAAAAATTTAGACGCACATTACTGATTTGAAGAAACTTAGAACTACAAGCAGAATTGACCCCATTTCAATTAACCTGGCAATGTTTGTATCAATTAAAATGTAGAACTGTAACTTAAACATGCAAATGAATAAGAGTTTTATTCAAAATTTTTTTCTCTCTGCTTTTCTTAAACTTAAGGGATATATTTATACTATATTTCGTGTTTACATTTTATCTTGTTTTTAATCGTCATTAAATTTCTTTATAAACCTACTTCAGTCTATTTTCTGCCTGCTATTACGTGTCCTTTTTTCTTCGAAGGAACGATGCAAAGGGTTACGCTTACGTTTAAGACCTACATTCGTTTCCCTTTTCAACATCCAGCAAAAATCAACCATCATGACCTCGTCCCATCTACCTTGATATCGTTGTTCCATCACTTTTATGTCTTGATGAAAACGTTCCCCTTGTTCTTCGCTGAAATCACCAACATTTTCTGGTAACTTATCCAGATGGGAGTCTAGAAAGTGAAGTTTTAAATTCATCAAGCGGCCTAACTTTTTGTAGTTTCTTATCATTTTCGCAACAATATTCTCGTAGTCTGGACTTTTTTGTTACCGAGGAAATTTGCGTTTACTACTTTAAAACTTTCCCAAGCGTCCATTTCAATTTTCGTCATGTGGCTCACGAAATTAGTACCTCTTGTCAATATTCGAATCTGTGGTCCATGTTGACAATGTGCAATTCCCAAATTAAAATTTAGAAATGGCTGACAGCGCGCGAGGTGGCGACTACAGAATTAATGGTGATGTCTTTTGTTTGTAAACTGTTTTTTCAAAGTGAACTTAAAAAAGTGATTGTGGGTTACTTATTCAATTTACGAAAATTGCAATATTCCTGCTCTCATGAAACTGAAATATTTTTATTATATTTCAAAATTATTTTGTGCGTCTCCTAAAGAAACAGTTTTAGTTTTCATTGCATTAGATCTTTACACCTGCAGACATTCCATTGGACGCTGGCACTATTTATTCAAACACTAAAAGGAAGAACGCAGTTCTGGAACATAAGACAGACTATTTTACGAGGGTAGTTCAATAAGTCCTTAGAATGACCAACAGATGGCGCGCGAATCGCTCCAAATCATCTGTTTTCAGTCAGCACCACTCCCGACTAGAT
>NC_046662.1:147239094-147245776 GCF_010883055.1 Belonocnema kinseyi
CACTTTTCTGAAGGATTAAAAAAACTTGAAAAGCGATTGACCAAGTGTATAGAGCTCCAAGGAGATTATGTTGAAAAATAAAAGAAATTTACCCAAAAAAAAATTGTTTTTATACTTCATTCTAAGGACTTATTGAACTACCCTCGTACAAGCAGCAGTGCGGATTCCAACATTGAATGTGAAACATCTGATGACAAGTACACTACATATGACACAAAAACGAGACATTTAGAGAGTTGGTCTTAAAAGGAATTGCAGTAGTTAATTCGAGATTAGGGATTACCTAAAGATGGCGCTGAACATCTGGCTTCAGCTCTAAAAAAAGGAAATTTAAAAAAAGGGACTAAGCCGAGTGTTTATCGAAACAGAGAACAGAATTTTCGGAAATACTTTTATTTTAATAGAGAACTGTCTTTAGTCTATTGCACGAATGTTAATGGACTTATAAACGAATTAAATACCAGGAGTTTACAAACATGGAAAAAGGAGATTATTCATAGACTCCTCCAAGCGTGGCCTGAAGGCTGTCTTATTGCACAAAGCAAACGAGTATGCATCGATACCAATAGCTCATTTATCAAAACTTAATGAAAATTACAGTGATATGAAAATCGTCTTGGAAAAAATCAAATACGAACAACATAAATGGAAAATTTGTAAAGATTTCAAAGTTTTTACGATGCTTTTTGGACAAAATTAGGAAATACGAAGTATCCTTGTTTCTTGTGCCTATCGTACAGCCGAGATCGTGGCATTCATTATAAGAAAAAAATTTGGCCGATAAGAACGTTAATTGAACGAGGATGCAGAAACGCCATTAATGAGCCATTAGTGGAGCTATCAAAAGTTCATCTTTCACCCCTATTCATTAAGTTGGGTCTAATGAAACAATTTGTAAAAGCACTAAATAAAGAAGGACAATCTTATCAGTATATAATGTATCAGTTTCCCCAATTTCGCGATGCTAAGTTAAAAGAAAGAATATTTGACAATTTCTCAAAAATGTTGAAAGCCCAGAATGGAAAAGAACAGGTCTCGAGAATGATCGATAGTTTAAGTCTCAAAATTTGTCTTGTATGGTAGAAAAGTAATTGCTCATTGTTAAAAATTGATTTCTCTTGGCTAAAAATAATCTTTTTGGTTGAAAATTCGTCTTTTCGGCTTGAAAATTTAACTCTTTGCCTTAAAATGCAGCTACTAAATTTTTGGTGTCGATAGGATTGTTATTTAATGTAATAAAAAGGATTAAAATTTAATTCTTTTATCTGAACAGTGCCACGTATTACAAAACCTTGGCGAAGCCACTCCTATATGACACTTTGTAACGTTTCAGTAGACCGTTAGAATGTCACGGAATATGTGGAAGATCCGTCGTAAATATCCGATGTGTATTATTCTCCATGAAAAACATTTTCTTTATTTTTCTATTTAACGAACATTTGAGAAACAATAAGCAATACAGTGCTCAAATAAACTTTCATTTTACAAAGGTTCTACCCTAAATTTGTTTCTTTTGGCGAAAAATGAGAAAATGAGATCCTAAAAAATTATAATTAATTTATAATTAATCGATATGCAGCTTGGTTATCGGAGCTTAAAAAAAGGTTTCGAAAATTTCTTGCTTGCAGAGTTTTTTAAATATCTGGAATTTAATTTTGTTTAACATACCTGGATGTCAGAAAAATCTTCTTAATTTTTTGTGGATTTAAGTCATTCATTTTTTTTAGAAATAATTTCTAATTAATTCTCTACCGTTTTCAGACATTTTTTAACGCTTTTGAAAATAGAAAACGAATTTTGTGGGTAATTGATAACTTTCCAGGGACAACAATGTGCTAGAAAAAAATGGACAAGGCTTAGGAGTCAAAATTAGAAATGCAGCAACTGTTTAAATTTTGTATTTTGGCCTTTAGTGAAATTATCTTTATAACTTGTGGTTTGAAGATTCGTCTGAAGATTCGTAGACTTTTAAACATAGAAATGCACTATAAAAAATCCACAAAACCTAGGAGTCAAAATAAGATTTACAGCAATTTGTCAAAATTTGTAATTTGGTATTAATAAACTGCCACCGCCCTTCCCGTAGCGTCCAAAATATGACAATTTAAATACTTCCCATGACTTTTTAAACGGGTTTCCATTGTTTAAACAGTTTTTAATTATAAAAACATGTATTTATTACTGCAAAATCTAAAAAATAATCGTATTTTCTGATTAAAATGTTATTTTTTTCATTGTTTAGAGTAACACATTTTTCTAAAAACACAATGTAATTATATAAACAATTAATTATTATTCATTTTCGGAATTTCTAAAAATTGAGGCAGATATGTCCACTTTCTTACAAATTGTATTCAATGCTACTTTTTGTTGAGTAATTACATGTTTTTGATACATTTCTTCTAATGCTTAACAAATTTCTAATTGTTTAAATAATTTTTATTTGCTTGAGCAGTTATTTTTCGATAACTAATGCAATGAAATGAAATAGAAGACATACAATTAATTACGATTTTATAAGTATTTTTGGAAAAGTAATAATTTAAACAAATTATATTTGTTTTAACCATTAAAAAGTGGTAAATGTATTTTTTCTATATTCTATACAATCAGAAACATAATTTTATGGGCTCTACTCTATTGCATTTTTTTAGTTATTTAAAATAACTGCTTGAGCAAATAAAGACTGTTTAAAGGAATACTGCAAGCAATATGTACAAACATACATACAGATACATGCAAGCAATGACCAACAATCATGTACGTGTTTAAAAATGTTGTTATTTTGTAGAAATTGTTGATGTATTACGTAGTTGGCAGTTTCGCAGTTAGAAGTGTTATTCTTTGGTTAAAATCTTATTTTTGAAATTATAAAAATTCTTCAATTTAAAATTTTCGTTTAATTATATTTTATTAATAACTATTATAAAATTTTGCAGTATTCTCAAAGAAGCATTTTCCAACTAAATCAAATATTGATGAAAAAACTATTACAATGTAGTAATATAATTTCTCAACAAATTTATTTAAAGTTGTCAGCAAACATTTCAGGCCATGGAAAATTACCCTTCGATTTAAATATTAAATTATAAAAAACTTTTTAGGTAAACAATGATCAAATGATTATTTAAAAAATGTACTATTCCTTATCAACGAAAAATGGATTTTGAAAGGCAAACTTTTTTTTACTTTTCAGAAAAGATTCTCATGATAACAGAAAATTGATCATATATTTTTATAAATTATTTAGCTACAGTGTTCAAATTTAAAAGCATAATTAGAAAATTATACAACTTCATTTTTTTAATTTTAGTTTTTACCACAGTATAATTTTAGAAATGATTTTACTTTAATAGAAATAATTGTTAATTTTAACACAAAATTCCTCACATTTCAATTTAGAACATTTAAATTTAACAAATTTTGTAAAATTACAAATGACAAATTTTTGGAAACAAAGATTTGTAAGAAAAAACTGTTTTACAAGAAATCAAGAAAAACATTGTTCAAAAGAAATTTCCCTTGACAATTTGTGTTCTTACTATTCTGAAAAAATGTTTTAATTCACATTTTTCCAATTTGGAAAAGAACAATTTTTAAAGAATATTTGAATAATTATTTAACTACAAAGTTTGTTAAATTTTTTATTTTTACTGCAGTGCAACTTTTAAGGGAAAAAAGTTTACTTCGACAGATATAATTCCTTATGGTAACAGAAGTATGCATTAATTAACCTTATTTCTGTTATGCAAAAAAAAAAATTTTAAGGCTCTAAATAAAAAAATTTTCAAATAAGCATACGTCGCTGAAAATTAATATTAAAATAGCTTTTCGACTGCTATGTTTTGACAACTGTTCAAAAATTTCTTTATAAGTATGTTATAAAATGTTCTTAATACATTTTTATTGTACTTAGTGAAAAGATTTTTTGAATGAAGACTGTGAGCTATATTAATTGCTATTCATAAAAATAAATAAAATTTTAATTTTAAAATAAAGAATTTATATAATTTCACAGCTAAGACATTAAACAAAGAATAATACTTTCAATTATGAAACTGCGTAACTACAAGACAGTATGTACTTTTCACAGATTTCACCAAACTCACGAATAAAGATCACTATTATGTGCTGAAATGTTTTAAAAAATTCAATTATTTTCAAGTCACCTGACTCTAAAGCCAACAATGTACATTGAAAATTTCTACAATATTTTTTATAGGGCTAATACAATCCCCGGGTGATTATCAACTTATTATTATTTCTAATAATATTCTTTTTGAATAATTTTTGAAACTTTCAGTTTTGTCCGGAATTTTCGAAAACTGTAACAATAAAAAAATAGAAAATCTTTTTAATCACCTCATTAACGCAGTGAGAATTGAGACCTAATGGAAATTTGATATTCATATTGGAATTGTTAAGAATCTATGTATATTCACTATTATATTCCCGAATTCGTCAAAATGTCAGGGATATTGTCCACCTAATAGTATTTTTAATTGAGGAACAGGCGAGAAAATAGCCAGGAAACAGGTAAGTTGAAACGCAAAGGGATTATCTTCGTGCGGACCCTTCTCCGCCCCTTGTCTTAGGTTTTGGAACGTGCGAAATTTCAGTTACAGTCCATAGTGAGGGTGGCGTATGCTAACTTCAAGGCCACATTGCCACCTTAGGTAGCCCACCTGCCTTTTCAAGTGCCCAAATTTCTAGCCCACGGTGGCGACAAAATTATACTAATCTCTTGTAATTCGATCGCCGCTAACACTTCTGTATGCACTAATAGGTCCTCGAGATTACTCTTTGTAAAAGGTCAAAAAAATTTCCTGATTACAAATATCTTAGGTAGGTTTATTAAAGCGGGCTAAATCTGTGTTTACACAATTTGTTTTAACAATAATTTTCAACGGTGAGGATCAGGCACAGAAAAGGATATCCACGCCACTCATATTGTTTACGTTAAATTTAACAATATAAAAAAACGTTAATCGTTTATAATTTGATTATTGCAATGTGAATAAGGGGGGGGGGGGGTCGTACATTTATAAAAAAAATGCATTGTTTATAAGGCTGTGAATAATCAATTCTGATGGTTGAGGATCATAATTTATTTTAATTTTTATAAACAATTTAGCAAGAGAGGTGATGAAGAAGAGAGGTGACAAGAGAAAAACAGTTCAATTATCACCCAAAAAAAGATTTTAGTTCACTTATCTAACACCAAAATGTAAATTGGAAACAACAAGCTAATGTTCTACGAAACAAGAATAACCGACCATTACTGGGACAGTCACGAAAAGGAAGAATTTTAAACAAAGTGCATGAACTTTCACTTAAATTGTTGAACTTTGACTAAAAGAGGTCTATATTTTGAAACAAAAAATGGAATGGTTTAATTTTCAGTCTAAAATTTTACTTTTTAACAAAGAAAAAGCCGGATTTTCAACCAGTTAAATCTATGAAGAAATTACGAATTAAAAAAGTTGAATATTTAACCAAAACGATGACTGTATAGTCGTAGTTTCATTTTTAAACAAGAATTGGTATTTTCGACAAAAAAGTTTATTTTTAACCGAATAGTTCAATTTTTGCGCAAATTCTTAAATTCGCAAGCTGAAGAACGAAATTAATTTTCTACGAAAAAGTTAACTTATTACCAAATAGATGAATTTCAATATGAGTTTATAACGTAACATCTAACAATTAATATTTAAAAAAAAAAACATTTTAAGTAAAAAAAATTAAATTTACAAAAAAAAGACTTGCAAAGTTCAATTTTCATTTTTAAATATGAATATCCAGAAAAATTAATGAACTAATTAATGAACTAATTACTGAATTCAAGTTTAAAAGTTTATAAGTAAAGAAAATTAATTCTCAGCCAGGAATAAGATCTCCAGCTGATTAGTTTCACCAGAAAATATGAATTATTAAAACAATACATCAATTTTTCAATCAAATCATTTATTTTAAAATTAATATATTAAAGAAATTTTCAACAAAGCGATTCTATTTTTAAAATAGCGGTCGAATTTTCAAATAAAGAGCAGACTGCTTAACTAAAAACATGTCTTTTCTACCAGAAAAATTAGTTTTTAATTGATTAATTTTCTGAATCATGTGAAATTTTCTAGCCAAAACATGAATTTTCGAGTTATACTGTTATATGACTGTTATATAATTTTTCCAGAATCTGATTAATTACCTCGCAAGAAATTATTTATTTTAATCGATAATTTTTTCAACTTCTCGATTATAGGCAACAATAAATCAAATTTACCATAGATAAATGTTTTAAACAATTATTATTACTTATAAAGTTCTTCTCTTAGAATATTGCTGGAAAGTTTCTTTTTTTCTAATTTACCACGTTTTTCACTTGTCAATACGAGTGAATTAACAATTAATTAATTAATTGGAACAATTGTTTAAATGGATTATTATTATTATTTATAATTATTTCACTCTGCATTACTAGGCAGTCTGATAAGTCCCTGAAAAATGAAACACGGCGACGTTTTTTTGACCAAAGTCGGTTTTATTTTTCAACATACTCTCCTTTTAGGTCGATATAGCGAGCCCAACGATTTTCTAACTTTTTGATACTGTCCGAAAAGTACTCGATCGGAAGGTCTCCAAAATACGCCTCAGTTTCAGCTATGAGCTCCTCATTTGAGTAAAA
>NC_046662.1:147245876-147251584 GCF_010883055.1 Belonocnema kinseyi
GATAGTCCACGAATATTATGCCATGTGCATCCCAAAATACGGAGGCCATAACCTTTCCGACACATTGTTGCGTTTTTGGACGCTTCGGAGCACTTTGGCCCGATGGAACCCACTGTTTCGCCTGTTGCGTTGACTCAGGAGTGTAGTAGTGGATCCAGGTTTCATCGGTGGTTATGAATCGGCGCAAAAACTCGGTCGGCTTACGCGAAAATAATGCCAAATTCTGCTGGGAAGTTGTCACACGAATTCGTTTTTAGTCCACTGTGAGCAAACGTGGCACCCATCGCGCGCAGAGCTTCTTCATGCCCAAAACTGAATACACGATATTGCCCACACGTTCCAATGATATGCATACAGCATTAACTACCTCCCTTAATTTCACTTTGGGATCATTCAACATCATATCATGGATTTTTTCGACATTTTCTGGTGTAGTGACTTCTTTAGGGCGCCCAGATCGTTCAGCATCAACTGTGCTCGTACGGCCACAACGAAACTCGGTCAACCACTTATGAATCGTTCGAATCGACGGTGCAGAGTCCGGTTAATATTTATCCAGCTTAGCCTTGGTCTCGGATAGCGTTTTCTTGCGAAGATAGTAGTGTTTGATCAAAACTCAAAACTCAGATTTTTCCATATTAAAAAAAACTCGGAGGTTAGTCGCTTCTCAGTGCTGTAACTTGTAAATGCGTAAACATAAATGGCTGAAGTTTTGACAGGCGTCATATGAAGGATCAAGCTCGACGAAAATGGTTCACATTAGTGAATACTAATGCCATCTCTTAGATTTTTTAGGTACTTATCAGACTGCCTAGTAACTCTCGATAGACGCAATTTTATCTCAAATTTTCGAATTTTTAACTAAAATATTATTTTGGGTTTTTCTAAAATTTTCAATTTCTCTTTAACTCCACAGTTCCGGTGAAATCATAAAAAATACCAAAAAAAGATGTTTAAAAGATATTGTTCCTTTTTTTTGTAATGAAATATTTTTCATCTTCCAGTAATGTTTCAAATATATTAATTAAAGCAAGTAGACTTTCAAAGGAAAGTTACATTTAATATGACCGATGTACAAAATTTGAAGAATATTTCAAATACGTAATTCTGCATTGAGAACACCTATTAACAAAAACGAAAGATATTTTTACAAAATCATCATCTCTGATTTTTGTTAATTTTTTTCGTTACCTAAAAACCCATAGAAAAGTTAAAAGTTGCATATAAAAACATAAATTTCTGGTTTTAATATAAGAAAATATTTGTTAATAATCATACATTGTTTAAGCAATTCATTTTGTTACCATGAATTAATTATCAGCTTAGATTTAATTGAAAAGTGCACTTAAAGTTAAAAACTTTAGAAAAAACTGCAAATTGATTGAATTATTTGCAGATAGTATTGTGAAAAAGAATAAAAAATTGTTTAAGCAATTTTGTTTGTTAACATGCTTTAATCATCTCCTGAATTTAGTTGAAAAGTGAACAAAAGTTGATATCATTTTTAAGAATCTGCAACAAATAATATTATAAATGTAGTAATTTGTACGAAACTAACATACTTCAGACCAAATAAAAGACGTTTCAAGAGTCGATTGCTCTCCACGTCAGGAAGAATCATCAATTCAATGCCAATAAAATTGTATAAGTCCTTATATTAATAAGGCAAAAGTCAAAATTCTTGATTGATTCGAAGTTAGCCTTTAAGATGAAGCAGAAAGCACGTTTTGTTTCCTTTTGTAAATTTAAATTTTAAGTGTTTTGAAACCTTTTTTAAAATTTGAATTGATAAATAATTTTGAATTGAAAAAAATTTGAATTCTTAATTCTGATCTTTTTAATGTTAAATATGTTATTATAAAAACAATGACAGCATCAGTACTACAGAACTAATTCACATGAGAATGTTAAAAATATGAATTAATTATTAAGAATTTGGACTTTTTAAAATTAATATAAGGACTTATACAATTTTATTAACATTGGATTGATGATTCTTTCTGATGTGGAGAGCAATGGACTCTCGAAACGTCAAATTTTAATAATGGAATAAAGGATCTTCTCAACATCATGGTCTTTTACTTTGTCCGAAGTATGTCAGTTTTGTACATCTTACTACATTTATAATGAACTATTTACTCAGACGAATAACATCGCTTTTTTTGTATCTATGTATTAAAAATAATAAATGATAGATAATAATAGAGAAAATAGATAATAAACAATAATAATTTCTTTGAACTATTAGGTTTGTTAAATTGTAGTAATATTTGCCTTCTTTCAATTGAAAAAAAGAAAGTGTTGAAAGTGAAAATATAAGAAAATGATATGTAATCATATTTTCAAAATAATAATAAATTGTTTAAACAATTATTTTTCTTAACTTGAATCAATGATTAACTCATTTTAATAAATCGACAGATTACGGTGATATCTGAGAGGCATGGATGCAGGTACGGTAAGAGCATTGCGAACATACCTCCCAGACATGGCAACACTGCCTGAGGCGAGAACGCCCACAATGCCCACAATGCCCACAATGCCCACAATGCCCACAATGCCGACCACTCTAGAGCTGGGGGAGCTAATGGATACGGATTCAGTGCGATGGATCGACGGAATCTAGGGACATTTAAGTGGACGAAGCAACTAAATCGCCACTTGCTATAGTGCTATGATGCGAGTGTGGGCCCTGAACGGGGTTACATGGCACGACTGTATGATCTGTAGTGCGAGAAACACCCCGAGCTATCGCACTTTTCGCATCAACTTCTGCGAAACCATGCCGAGCTACTCCAAAAAGGGGCTATGTAAGCAGAACGCCTACTCCACTACAGCCAGAACAAGCCGGCAACAGAGAAAGAGAGGCGACACTAAGACCGACCCCAGACAAGCATCCGATAGAAGTAGAGGGATCGTAAAATAAAACCAAAGGTTGATCATAAGACCAAAAGACGAATGCGTCAGCTCCCCGTAAGGATAGGCTGGTCAAGCCAATACGCGTCCCACATTCAGTGTGTAATTGACTACATCACACCTGGCAAGAATCTTACCACTAAGGTTCGAAAGTTTGCGCGCGTACTCCGTACCCGTTTTCACACACTTAACAAGTCATAGCTGCTGACCATCAGGCAGCATATTGTTGAGAGAATACGGATATTATCTGACTCTAAGAGAAGTCCAGAGCGGAGGCAGAGGTGAGCAAGATAAAATCAACAGTTTCTCTCTGACCCATATCGACTCTTCCAAGACGCTCCAGGTACTGTCAACCACCCGCCCAATCCAAAGGAGGTCGACGTATTTTGAAGAAAAGTCTACGAAGTGCAGCATAGACTGGACGAAGACTCAGATAATATAAATAGATTCAAGGAGCTTGTGTGACGCCCTCATGACACCGGCTGAAGAATGCCCACCAATTACTACCGAGGAGATGAAAAAAGTATTAAGAGGGATGAAGAACTATTCCGCTACGCGACTAGATGGTATCACGACCTTCTGGTAGAAGAAGTTTCCCTCAAACCATCAGCGTTTGACCCGTCTTTTCACCTCATATTGAGATTTGGAAGAGCCAATTCCGGAGTGCTTGGTGGAAGGGTGCACAATGCTCCCGACGAAAATAGGCATCTTAGCTGATCCAAAGAATTACAGGCTAATTAATTGTCTGCACACACTGCCTAAGATATTCATAGCTATTCTAAATGATAGGACTGTTCGGGCAATTGAACCTGTGTGCAAGAAATGCATGAACAACGCGGCTCAAAGAAAGGCGTAGCAGGATTTCGGGAGAACCTGCTCATCGATAGATGTGTCTAAAAAGATGCAGCATACTACCAGCGTGAACTACCGTAGGCCTGGATTTATTACAGGAAAGCTTTCCATGCGATCTCCCATAGACTTATCATCTGTCTATTGAAAACCTTATAGGTTCATTCGCAGATCGTAAGGTGCATAGAGAGATTAAAGCAACTTTGAAAATCCAGATTTACTATCTCATGTGGGAAAAATCGTGTGACAAATAACAAGGTCACTCCTCTTTTGCCTCACATTATTGCCACTTTCTCTAGCACTTCTCCATTCCGTCGGGTACTTTTGCGGCGAATCGGCAGATCGAAAGTACAAGGTCACTCAAGTATTTTACATTGACGATATTAAGATCAACGCTAAAAACAAAGAGCAACTACATCTAGCTCTACGGAATGTCAAACAATATACTAGTGAAATAGGATTAGAATTTGGGTTAGTGAATCCACCAAGCTTTATTTAAAGCGAGGAAAACTTAATAACATCTCTGAAGACCATTAACGTCAAACGAAGCGCTTTACGACACCTTTGCGCTGCAGAGACTTATACATACCTGGGCGTGCCACAGAGCCGCATTCAGGATGCGACATCTATAAAGGATACTCTCCGAAGCAGATTCAAACATGTCATCCGGAAAATTTGGTCTTCCGAACTGTCGGCTAGGAACAAAGTATCGGCAATGAACATGCTTGCCGTCCCAATATCATAGAGTTGCAAATGGAAGAGACCCCCTTCTTAAAATGGCCAGGAAGGACGAAGAAGTGGGAAAAAGAGCGTTTCTGTACAAAGCAGCGGAGGAGGCTGCTGAACCACTCGGTCTTAACTTCAGTATTAGAGGTGAGCAAAATGCATTAAATCTTATCTATCTCGGGTACTCAATCCTGAAATCATGGATCAAGAAAGCACAAGAGAAACACTACCGTGAACAGCTCCTCGATAAGAGGATTCACGACATATTCTACAGAAATGTGGAGGATCAGTCACTGTCGTGTGAGTTGATTTTTGCTTTCCTCAAATCACCCGGATTGAAGTCTGGCCCGGAGGGTTTCATTTTGCCATGTCAAGACAGTGTCATTTCCACCTTAACATACCGTCGCCACATTTTGAGCCAAGACCTTCCCGATGATAGCGGCAGGGCGTACCATTCACACCCTGAGTATTTAGTACACATAATATCTAGTTGCCCAATTCATGCGGGAATAACCTACATCCAGAGGCGCAATGCGACACTTAGAGTGCTTTATTACCATCTCTGTCACTTTTATGGCATTAACGTTAATATCGCTCCTCTGAATACTCCTAGGGAAATTGAATTAATTGTCAAGAATGAGAAGTGCCGCACATATTGAAACTTTATATTCTCGATTAATGTTTCTCTTGCAGACTCGAGGCCTGACATGGTTCTTCTTGACTTCGAGAAGCGAACCATGTTCGTTATCGAATTTTCGGCAACAGCTGACAAAAACATCGTAGCCAAGGAGAATGAAGAGCAAGAGAGGTATAGAGACCGTATACGGCAGTTGCAACGACTGTAGCCAGAATTTTCTGTCAAACTAATCGTCCTTATCATCAGCGCTTCGGGAGGTACCAAAATGTTACTGGTTAGTAGCCTGAAAACCATCCCTGCGTGTGAATAAAATGCTAAAACACTTGCGGGAAAAATGCAAAAGGCGGTTGTTCGTGATTCGCTCCGTGTGCTCAGGGTGCAAGAGGATTTTGCCGGATCGTCATATTCATTTCGTTGCAGACTGTAGCCGCCTATTTCACGGTCATGAGACGTTGTTGTGGCTGCAATTTTACCGCGATTTCGCTAAGATCAAATGCAGTATTTCAGATTAATACCCGCCTCCGACGAAATTCTGTGGTTGTCCTTATGACAAATCTTTAATTACACACACATACACACA
>NC_046662.1:147251684-147253804 GCF_010883055.1 Belonocnema kinseyi
CAAATCTTTAATTACACACACATATACACACAAACATATATATATGTTTGTGTGTGTATGTGTGTGTAATTAAAGATTTGTCATAAGGATAACCACAGAATTTCGTCGGAGGCGGGTATTAATCTAAAATACTGCATTTGATCTTTATTTCTGCATTTGATCTGCATTTGATCTTACACACACATACACACACACAAACACACATATATATATGCAGGGTGTCTGAAAAGTCCCGGGACGGTTGGATATTTTCTCAGGTAAAATATTTTTTAAAAAAATGAAGCTCACTCTTAATGTAAATTTCAACGAGGAATTCAATAATGAACTTCATTTTGACCTTGAACTTTACCTTCATGGCTCTTTAAAGGTCAAATTTGTTTTTTTTAAATGGAAACTCCCTTTTTTTACATCTGGTTATCTGAAATTAACAATGTTGTTCCAAAGATCAGTGCAATTTCTGTAGTAAATTTCAACGAGAAATTCATTGGTGAGCTCTTTATTGATCTTGGTGATGATCTTCAAGGTTTTTTCAAGGTTTTTTCCAAGCAGTTTACGTTTACGTTTAGCATTATCCAGGTACAACGACGTGGACTTAGTAAATTTTGTTCCCTTTGGGATGCTTGATTAGCATGAGTCCCCTTGCCTCTCTCGCTTCAGTGAAGGTGTTCGAACTGAAAATCTTAAGCTACTTGACAAAAAGTTATGCGATTGTAAAAATGAGTTATAGCATTACGAATCATGTCCCTATCAATCAAAGTAGCCTGTTGCAGAATCTGATTCTGCAATTCTTCTAAACTTTGCGGTTGCGTTGAGTATACCTTGCTCTTCAAATAACCCCAAAGAAAATAGTCGAGAGGCGTCAGATCAGGAGATCTGTCAGGCCACTCGATTTCACCCCTTCTTCCAATCGACCTTTGAGGGAACTGAGTATCCAAATCTGCTCGAACCTCCCTACCATAATGAGCCGCTGCTCCGTCCTGCTGGAATCAAAAATTTGAAAATTATCGCCTGTAATCTCCCTTATTCTTGGTACAATTTGGTTTCTGAGAAGCTCTTCATATGCACGGGCATTGAGATTACCATCGATAAAGAAAGGGCCTATCAATGTATCATTCCAGATGCCGGCCCAAACATTAATCTTTTGTGGATATTGTGTGTGACTCTCCAACATCCAATCAGGATTTGTGTCGAACCGATACTCGTAATACGTAAATTTGGTTTCGATTCGTAATATTCGTATGGAAAAACGGTATAGACCCGGAGCTATCGCACTTTTCGCAGAAACGTCTGTGAAACCATGCTGAACTACTCCGTAAAAGGGGCTATGTAAGCGGAACATCTACTCTACCACAGCTAGAACAAGCCGGCAACAGAGAAAGAGAGGCGACACTAAGACAAACCGCGGGCAGACATCCAATAGATGAAGAGCGATGCTTTACGACCCGGAGAAACATCAACACCAAGCTTTCTCTCAAGCCTAAAGATCTGGCTGAAATGGATGACCAGCTTCGTGGACATTTTTCCGGAGAATCCGACCTCTGGGCTATCAATTATTGTGTGTAGAATGCAGCGAGAGCTTTGGCAGATGCGAACCGTAAAACAAAACCAACGGCTGATCATAAGACCAAAAGACGGATGCATCAACTAGCCATAAATATAGGCTGGGCAAGACAGTACGCGTCCCGCATTCAGTGCGTGATTAACTACATCACATCTGGCAGGAATTTTGCCGCCAAGGTTCGAAAGTTCGCGCGCGAACTCCGGACCCGTAATCACACACTTAACAAGTCAAAGCTGCTGATCAGCAGACAGCATATTGTTGAGAGAATACAGATACTATCTGACGCTAAGAGAAGTCTAGAGCGAAGGGAGAGGTGGGTCAGAGAAAATCAACAGTTTCTCTCTGACCCATCTGGACTCTTCCAAGACCCTCCAGTTACTGTCGAACACCCACCCAAAACAGAGGAGGTCGAAGTATTTTGGAGAGAAATCTACGAAGTTCAGCATAAACTGGACGAAGGTTTGCCGCACAAGTACCCGTCGGAATGGCGCAGTGCTAGAGATAGTGGCAATAATGTAAAGCAAAAGAGGAGTGGGCTCATGGTGTCGCCCTGAAAGAC
>NC_046662.1:147253904-147255363 GCF_010883055.1 Belonocnema kinseyi
GCGAAAAGTGCGATAGCTCCGGGTGTTTCTCGCACCACAGAGCATGCAGCCGTGCCATGTAACCCCGTTCACGGGCCACACTCACATCGTAGCAGTCTAGCAGTATTTTAAGATAAAGTTTAGTTTTGTGAAAGAAGTGATCATGGAATATACATACAACACAAAAGTGGATTATATTGAAGGTACACAACTTTTGTTTTTTATGATTATTTTAGAATTTTCTTATCATAGTTTGAAAGAAAAAATATTTCATTTGGCAAAACTAATATCGGGCTCTTGAAGAATAATATCAAATATTATGAACGAATATTTCTCCGTTGATTGTAGACAATACATATATATATTTGAAAAAAGGCAGGATAATTAATTTTACATAAACGCTGATTTTATAAATATATGAACTTGAACATTAAATATGCAGTTGCTTGTGTTGTATTTTTATGATTTAAGCAGTTTTTAAGAGAAATATTGATTATTTGATTTAAGAAAATAGATCTTCTTAGGGGTTACCTTTAATTGATGAAACTGACAAATATATTCTTGCATTGACCTAAAGATGAAAGAAAATAAATTAAAATTTTAACCTTCTTAGATATGAGAAAAAATTACAAAATTTACATTCGGTGAAGTAAAGGTTCAAGTTGAAAGCACATCATATTTTTAAAGGTTGATTCTAGATTATAATCTAATTGCTGTTGGATGAATAATATTCAATTATTTTTATTATTATTATTATTATTTATCAGCATTTGGAACTCGAAAGTTCATTGCCTCATCTACCCGAGACCGCCACGCGTCTCTATCCTGTGCATCATCCATCCACTCATTATAATCATATCCTAGTTCTACCAAATCTTTTTTTAAATTATCCCTCCACCTGATTCTCGGCCTTCCTAGTGGTCTCTTACTATTTGGTTTCCCTTTCATGATTTGCGCTACCGATCTATCGTTGTCCATTCTAGCTACATGTCCCGCCCATCTAAGCTTCCTTGCTTTCATTACTCTTAAAATATTAGGTGAACCGTAAAGAGCATGTAGCTCGTCATTGTGCAGTTTTCGCCATTCGCCGGTCTCTTCGTCTCTTTTTGGGCCATATATTTTCCTAAGCACCTTATTTTCGAATACTCTAAATCTATTTTCCTGCGTTTGAGTTAATGCCCACGTTTCGCACCCATATATCGCAACTGGCATGATTATTGTTTTATAAACTCTTATTTTGATTCTTCTAGATAAGGATCGCGATTTTAGAAGCGGCATCGTTGCAAAATAGCACCCGTTACCAGTTCGCAGTCTTTTATTGATTTCCGTTTTAATGTCGTTGTCGCTTGTTATGATTGTCCCAAGATATTTAAATTCTTCTACTCTTTCAAATTTCATATTTCCGACCGCTAAATCGACCTCTTCATCGTTATCGCCTGCTCTATCGAGGATCATGTATTTAGTTTTTGATTCGCTAATT
>NC_046662.1:147255463-147266926 GCF_010883055.1 Belonocnema kinseyi
TTTTGCTTTCAAACTAGTTTTGGTTTCGGGTAGTGTTTCTAGGTTAGTGTACACGTTGAAGTCTCGTGTTGTTATGCCCCGCCTATTACGCCAGAGCGCAAAAAGCGGATCATCTCAAACCGGGCTATTGTGTACATATTTATACCAATGTGGGCTCACCACACCCACGACTGGTTCCTATCGGCTGTCCACGACTGCTTATTCTTGTATTCGCAGTTAACCTCAGGGGTGTTTAACCTCAGGGGCCTTTCCTCTATCCGCAACCTGAGGACGCGCTACGTAGTGGTGATAGGTACCCACCAAGTAGGAATAATATTCAATTAGGATAGTTATATGGAATAATAAGACATATTGCTTCTCGAAGGCTGAATTCCGTTAAATAAAGACAGACATGCATTAGTATGATTGAATAGTCTATTTCGATAGTTACAATTCATGAAGAAAATCTTATAGAGAATTTTAGCTGTTTAATGATTTTTCACGAAAGAGGTAAAAAAATAAAATTTATAGTTTGTTTACAAATATCTAAAATAAGATTGAGAATTAAGAAAGAAAAAATCATTTATCTGTTATTTCAATTTTTTTAAGATTTTACGTTTTTTCTGGTAAATGAGTTAGTGAGCGCTTAAGTCGATTAAAGTGTACAACTCTTTTTTTGACTTTTCTTTAGCTGAGATTAAATTTTTTCTAGCTAATTCGCAAATTCCGTGTAATCTTGTAACAAAATTTTTTGTATGGTCATCATGCGTTTGCAATTTTTCGTGTTCAGGCGGAGATTCACTGGAAGGTAATCGAGCTAATTTTCTAAATATTATTTCATACGGTGTACATTTTGTTGCTTCATGAACACTGGTATTATAAGAAAATGTGGCTAATTCTAACCAATCATCCCATTCTGAGTTTTTCTCTGTAAATTATTTTAAATATTCTACTAGGACGTGATGTGATCTTTCTAATGTCCCTCTTTTGTGACCACCTAATGCTGATGAATGAGCTTCTACTAAAATTTCATTTTTTGGTTCTTTATTGGGATACTGTGTGATCCCTAAGCAAATAATAATTTTTTTTATTTGATTCTGAAAATACGGATTTAAGTTGGTTCAAGATTTCTTCTCATGGTATATTATTTATGTGAATTTCTTTCGCAAAAACTTTCTGAAGGTTTGTAAGCTTAGGTAATTGTTCGCGTTTTAATAATAATTCTGATCCGTTATCTCGTGGTCATGCGTTTCTCTTCTTGAGGTTTTAATTTCTTCTTTTTCTTAAAAGATTTAGTTTCCTTTTTAATATTTTCAAAATAATCTGGATCAGAGTCTGAGCTGTCCGATATATAATCGAGATTAGCATCGGTTTTTACTTTATTGTCCTTTTTCGACTTTGTAATAATTTCTTTTTTGGTCTTTCTCTCTTTTTTGGTTGCAAGAGAAGGGATCCAAATTTTGTTTTAAATGTAGCCTTTCGTGGTCTACCTCTTTTTTTCTTAATAATTTCTTCTTGCATGTCTTTTTTTTAAATCTTCGTTGTTTTCTTCTTCAAAAGTTTCTTGAATATTTTCTGGATTTTTAATTTCTTCATTTAGATTTCTTGATTTTTGTCTTGTTACCATTACGTAGCATTTTCATTCATTTATTTTATTTAGATTTAAAAGATCCATTTCCCGTGTAAGAATCAAATCAGAGATCCGGCCGGATCCCAGCCGGATAGTCCCGCTTTAAGCCGGGCGCTGGTCGGGAATTCAGCCAGGATCCGGCTAAAAACATCACGGTAAACTGGTCGGGTCCCGGCTTCAATACCGGCCTGGATTCGTTCGGGTAATCCGGCCAAAAAGCGGTTAAGAAATGTTGCTTCAGGCGAGAAATTGTTAACTTATTTTATCTTTTAAGGCTCATCGTAAGATTACGGTGAACTTTAAAAGTCAAATCAAGTGAACGAATTCTAGCGAGAAAATTGAAGTAGAATTTTATTCCCTGGTGATAGAATCTCATAGAAATTTGGAATCCACGTGGTGATTTAAGGTTAGGAAGGAAGAAAGTAAAAACTGTATACGCAAGACTATATTTTAATTTAAAATAATAATTATTCTCGCTCTAGGTGGGGGTTTCAATCTAATTACTGAAATAAGGCTGATTTTAACCACGAGTCTCGATTTTATTTGCGAACTTCGAAGAGCCGACGCGACGTGAGCGCAAGAAGCATCCTCGTTCCAGGTGCGAAACTGAAAATTGCTGAGTGTCTATGCAGACGACAGATCTAATAAATCTTTAAATTATAATTTTCAAGTAATAATTTATCTAGCATCCATAATTACGTCTTTGATAATTTCGCGGCTCTTAAAAAATGTGTAATTTCTACAAAAACATTAACCTGACCAGTGTCCAGCCGGCTCCTGAACATGGGATATAACCAGGGTTGGTCCGGCCAGTAACAGGCCGGCCCTGGACTACGTGATTCGAAAAAAATGTAGCCCGACCGGCTCCCGCCCGGTTCCTGTCCATGAAACCCTGCCAGGGGTAGCCCGGCCGGGATCAGACCAGAAACCTTGTTGTATTTGGGTCAATCGGGGAACTTTCTACACGGGTTGATTTAGTAATACATGAATTCTTTCTTTAACTTGATTAAATAATTCTTCAGTGAGAATAA
Organism: Belonocnema kinseyi; assembly: GCF_010883055.1. Classification (NCBI taxonomy): domain Eukaryota; kingdom Metazoa; phylum Arthropoda; class Insecta; order Hymenoptera; family Cynipidae; genus Belonocnema; species Belonocnema kinseyi. The sequence continues at coordinate 147,258,104 of NC_046662.1, forward strand.
CATTTTTTTTTTCATTTTTATACTAGAATTTGAATTTAGATTAAAACTCGACTGTGAGTTTGAGCATGAATGAGCATTTGATTTTGAGCTTGCATTAGTTAACATTTAACATTTAATTTTTAATCATACTTGGGCTATTTTTAATTTTTATCTTGTCACTCTAGAACAAGGATCTTTGCAATTTTCAAACCAAACTGATGGTTTTTGTTCGGTTACAAACGTAAATTTGTGTCCGTATAGACAAGGGCGAAAATGTGTTACACAAAATATAATTGCTAGGGCTTCTTTTTGGTAAGTGCCATACTTTCTTTCATTATCATTTAAACTTCGAGAGGCGCAAGCAATGGGCTTATCTTTGCAAATTTTTACTTGGGATAAAATTCCACCAACGGCAAATCCTGATGCGTCTGTCGTTAGCACAAAAGGTTGCAAGAAATCTGGCCTTTGCAATAAGGGCGCGTTGCATAATTTTTCTTTTAATGTGTCAAATGCATTTTGCTGGGAATCTATCCAGACAAATGGTGTGTCTTTTTTCAATAATTTATTTAATGGTCCGGCGATTTTTGAAAATCCGTCGAAAAATTTTCTATAATATCCTGCTAATCCAATGAATTCTTTGATATTTTCGGGTTTTTTAGGAACAGGAAATTTGTATACAGCTTCTACTTTCTTAGTGTGTTGTCTCACTCTTTTTTATTATCTATTTATTATCTATTTGTTATCTATTGATTTTATTATCTATTTATTAATTCTGTGAATTGTTTATCATCTTCTAGAGTATCCGCATAAATAACTGTATCGTCCAGGTAGACAAAAAGTTCAGTGCCTTGAAGACCTGTCAATACGAGGTCCATGAGGCGTTGAAAGGTGGCATAGGCGTTTTTCAAACCAAAAGGCATGCGGTCGAATTCATAGTGTCCGAAGGGAGTAGAGAAGGCTGTTTTGTGCGAGTCTCTAGGTTACATTTTTATCTGATGGAATCTCCATGCTAAGTCAGATACCTAAAATTATTGTGATTTTCCTAATTAGTCTAAGATTTCTTTTGTTTGGAAGTTGATATGAATCGCTAATTGTTTTTCATTTAAATTACGATAATCTAAAACCATACGCCATTTTATTTTTCCGTGAGAATCCGGATTTTTGGGGACAGGAAACACTGGTATATTACAGTGAGACTGTGATGGCGTTATTATTTTTGTGTCAATTAATTTTTTGACTTGATCTTGAATTTCTTCTTTTTGAGCATAGGGGAGCCTGTATGGCCTTGTAAAAACTGGTATTTCGTCCGTAGTTATTATGCTGTGTTGTAATACGTTTGTACCTTCAAGTATTTCTCCTGGAATATGGATTCGGTCTGCGTTTTCTTCAATGAGCTTTTCGACATTTGCGTATTCTTCTTTATTTAAGTGCTCAAGACATAATAGTTATTTTATTTATTTGACTCTATCTTCATTTGCACTATTAAAAATTTGATGAACATAATCTCCATCTTTATTTGAATTTAGGAAACAACTAAGGACTTGTTCGACTGTTTGATATTTATTATTTTCATTTGCATTTTCTGTAATAAGGCCATCGTTGTCTTTAGATGTAAATTTTTCAAAGTCGAGAATTTGACCAGTTGGAGTTGCAATTACTACTGGTTCTTCACGGGTATTAGCGATTTTCAAATATGCTTTACCGTTATTGTTTTTAACTATTACATTTCCTAAATATATACGGCTGCTTTTAGGCAACAATTCGGGGACATAACTTATTTATTTACCATTGTTTTTAAGTTGTACATATAAATCAGATATTGTTCTAGGCGGAATTGTGATTATTTCTGAAGAGTCATATGGATAGTATTTTTCATTGATTTCTAATTATTTTTCTGCATAATTTATTTTTGCGTTATTTTTTCGAAAATATTCACTTCCTAAAACTACGTCATCTTTCACTGGTACTTCTTTTGAAATTATATTAAAAATAGTTGGAAATTCTAAAATATTTATTGCTATTTGACCGAGAGTGTATACTGGGTGTTCGTTAATTCCTGTTAATCTTAGACAATTTTGTTTATTAATGTTTTATTATTAATTAATGCGTCTGGGAAGGGATTTGGAGTTTTCCGGATTTATTTCTTGTCTTTTATGGCAATCATTAATTACGTAACCCATTTCTTTGCAATAGTGGCATATTATTTTATCCTTTTGAGCGAAATTAGAATCAGACTGGTATTTATTTGAAGAATTGGGGGAATTTCGAGAGTCATATTCATCCCATTGTTGGCCAGGCGCCTGTCATATCCACATGGATCTTTCTTGTTTATATTTATATTGACTTCCCGAAGGCTCATATCGTGGTTTGTTATTTGACCAATTGTTTTGTAGTTGAAATAGATTATTAGCTTGATTTTGAGAAAAATTCGGAAGTGATTGCCTTTGGTTTTGAGAATGATTAGAAAAAAAATTGCTTTTGAGTTTGAAAATTATATGGAGAAAATTTTCTTTGATTTTTGAAGTTACTTGGAAAAAATTGTCTTTTATTATTATTGTTACCAAAATGAGGCTTTGAATAATTATAAAGATATTGTAGCTGAAAGTTATTTGTTCGATTGAATTGATTATTTTGAGGGTTTGATCATTTCATCAATAGAATACGGCAAACTAATGCTACGTAGCCTAATTTTTCACAAAATTGGAATTCTGCTTTTTCTCCTCTCGTAAAAGATACTTTATTTGAGTTTGAAGTTTCTACTGAATAAAGGCCAGATTGCGATTCTTTTCTTATGTCTTTGTTAGTTGCTAATCTTTTTTCAATTTCAATTGCTTCATTAGCAAGTTGCGAAAATGAATCTGCTGTTCCCATTCTCATTTCTAATTCTGGTCTAAGCCCTCTAATAAAATGGTCCATTGCATAGTTTTCTAATTCAATTGGAAAAGTTTCTCCGCGATTCCTTTATGTTCATTTTATGAGCATCAATTATTCTATCGGTAATTTCCTTAATTCGCGAAGCATAAAATATGCGTATACCGTTTTTAGTTTATTTATTAATTCTTCTATTGAATAAAACGTATGACCGTAAATGCATTTTCTTGCTTCTCCCGAGATTTTAGAACGAAGTAGTTTTACTAGATTTGCTTCGGCTTCGGGGTAAGGGACCATTGATCTTGCTTCGAAACATGATTCTATAAAATGTGAAAAAGGGACTTTATTTGTTCCGTCGAACAGAGGAACGACTTCAAGCGTATCTCGAAGTGAGATTTGCTTGTTATTAGGTAAGTTACTCATTTTGTTTATTTCAGAGTCTGAGATAAATGAATATAAATTGTTTCCGTTAGGGTTTGTTATTATTATTTGTGGTAAAATATGTTCAATTTTAGTTTGGTTATCAACATCTTTTATTTCGATATTTGAATTTATGCTGTTTGAAAGAAATGCTGTTGCTTTCTTTTCTTGTGACTTTTGTAAATCAGAAAGTGATTCTAGAAATAAATTAACCGATTTTTCTTTTGAATTTTCTTGGTTTTCTATGGGATATGTTTCTATTGATTTTTCATAAAATGCAGCAGTGGAATCTGCTTTAAAGCTTATTCTGCGGTTTGTTAAAGTTTCATCAAAAAGGGTATCGTTTCCTAATGTTTCATTTTATTCACAATTTGAGTTTGAAGCGCAAATGACGCTAGTATCTTTTAATCTTTGGACTATCGGTGAGTCTTGTTTTTCTAAGTTTTCTGAATTAAAGTTTAGAGATTTTTTTGTTTTTGAGGGAAGAATTTAAGTAGTTTCTACCATTTATATTTATTTAAATACAAAGACAATTTAACTATAAAGATCAAAGTTGACAAACTCGTTTCCTCATAAACCTCCGGATTGCTTCCAATCGTTTGATTCTTTGGTTTACTTACAAAGTTCCCTTTTGTAGAGAGTAGACAATTTGCCCCAAAGCAAACTAAGACCAATTTTAAATGTCACCTATGGTAAGTTTTTACTTCGTAATTTTTTCCTGCTATTGAAAATCTAGATATGGTAAATAATATCACGAAACATTCTATTATGGTATTCATACTTATTACAGTCCTAATGAGGCCACAATATCCCTGACGAATAGCATAGACATTTAAAAAAGTAAGAACTCTTATTTTTTACCTATCCTTATAAATTCGCAAGAACAAAGGCCAAAAATCTACAGCTTCGCATTTTTAAAGAATGTTTTAAAAGCTTTCAAAACATCTTGAAAATTATTAGAATGTAACTATTATAAATTAATGATTAAACTAAAAATTTAACTATTCCATTTCTGTTTGAAGAGGTATCTTTTTCAGTTAAAAATTAAACTCAGTAGATAGGTAGGGGCAGTTCTGGACCACTTTTTTCTGTATGAAATCAAATGTTACATGCGATCACATACAACCTGAATTCATCATTTACAAAATGAATTATTGTCGGTGTTGAATTTAAAAAAGGCGAAAAGCTCGCCTCAGCAATGAAACTCCAAACCAATCATCCTCGTGCAAGTATAACCCTGAATCCTCAAGAGTGGAAATTGTTCAAAAGTTACTTCAACCTCATGACACTTTTCTTTGATGGCCAAGAGAAGCAACAATGCATCGACTGTGAAAATTTCCATATACACATGACTATATTTTTTGGAAAATATATAGTGGCTTTGGATAAAATGCAAGAAACGCAAAAATGTTATCCATTTGTACAGCAAGAAACAACGTTTGCTGTTCTCCAGGGATGTAAATAGGTGGTGAAACCTGGCTGTAATATTACGACGTTCGAACAAAATCACAAAACAAGATCTGGTTGTTTGAGGAAGAGGATGCTCCAATGAAGGTGCGGAAGTCTTGATCTGTAAACAGAAGAATGATTGCAGTATTCTTTGGGAAACACGGCATTGTGGATATAGCCGTATTGGAAAACCAGCATGCAGTCACTTCTTCCAGTTACAATCAGGTATGTTTACCCAAAGCCATAAACCAACTCAAAAACTTCAGGCCAAAATCCCGACTCAGCACCTGACTATTCCACCACGACAATGCACCGGCTCACAGAGCGAAGGTCACAGTATCTTTTTTGCTCTAATCTGAACTGTCTATTCTAGATCACACTCCTTACAGTCCAGATCTTGCTACCTGTGACTGGTTTGTTTTCGGAAGTAAAAAAACAACTAAAAGGGCGTCGATTTACTAACGAAATTGAGCTTTTGACGGCGTGGGACCAATCGTGTGCAGATCTTCCAGAAGAAAAGTGGCAGGGTTGGTTCGATGACTGGTTTCGACGTATGGTTTTGTGTATTCACTGCGGTGGAAAGTACTTCGAAAAACTATAAAAGGTTCTTCTGTATTGCAAAACATTCGTAGCGCTCTATGTATCGTTGTAAGATGAAACTAAGTCTTTCAAAATATCTATCCATTTGTAATTCCCCTGTAAGCTAAATTGCATCCACATTTTATTCTTTAAAGTACGACTGAATCGCTCGCAAATGGATGTTTTTAAATTACTAAATGTCGAGTACAAATTTATCTTGTATCGCTTCATAAGATTTTTAAATTGCGAATTGTAAAATTCTTTTCCTCTATCAACATGTAAATTTTTCGGTATGCGTCCCTCATCAAGTACAGATTCCATGGCTGCGGCTACATCTTCACCCTTCTTGGATTTAGCTGGAATAGCCCAATCAAATTTTAAAAATATATCAATTACAGTTAAGATGTACTTGTATCCTTTGTTTTCTTTTGTATAGGGTTGCATTTCAACAAGATCCGCTTGCCAAGTCTCATTGATGCTAAGGATGTCAAAGTGTCGACGTTGGTAGTTTCTTCCAGCAGGCCTATGAAGCTCCTTCACTAGTTGCAGCTTTTCTTTCTTTATTTTTTAATGTGTTCAGCTTAGCATCCAACTGAGAAATAAGCTCTGAATTACGATCAACTAGTTCATGAGTTGAATCCACATCAACTTTCAATATATGTAAACTTTTATATGTGGAAGTTGCTAGAGTTTCAATCATGATGTTATTGTTAACAACTTCGGTTCGCAAGGAAGGTCTGACATCATGCAGAGTATGAACCCATTGAAAAAATGCTTTTATCTTGTCTTGTTTTTCACAGGCTACGCCACCAAATACAAACACTGAATTTGAATTATCTTCATTTGGTATTAAAACATCATCATGCTCATTGAAAGGACAGTACTCAACACCAGCTATTGAGTTCAGAACTTTTTCTAAAAATTTGTATTATGGTTGATTCAAAGATTTAGAGTAAACATAAACATTGTCAAATCTCCATCCATTTAGGTGTATTAACAGAACCAACAAAGCATTTGTCTTTCCACAGTAAGAAGGTCCACAAAATATTGCTCCTACACTGTTTGGTAACAAATGTCCATGCCGCTTTTTCTTTTTTCTCATGTTGTAAAAGCGAATCGAAATTATCGATAGTTAGCTTTATAGGTTGTTCTTCAAACTGAATCTTGACTATGACTGAGTGAAAAATTGTAAATGTCAGATTTATGTAGGTTCAGTCTTTAGTCTGAATTTATCTCTCAAACAGATATGATAATTCACGGTGACAACCCTACAGTCAGTCGTAAGGGATCCTCGAAAGAGGCAAGACGTGGCAAAGGTCTGTTGAATAAAATTATTAATAATCTTCCTGTAGAATTACATATTCCTGAATACCAGTTAGTGGACCAGGCACGAAATTGGCAAAACGAATTGAGCGAGGTGATCCTGGAATCAATCCTCTTGACGCTGCTTGTAAGGAGCACGATATAGTCTACTCACAAAATAGAGAAAATATAGAGGCTAGAAACTCAGCTGACAGTGTACTAGCTGAAAAAGCTTGGAAACGTGTCCTTGCTCATGACGCAGGTTTGAGTGAAAAGGCCGCTGCTTGGAGAATAACTAATGCAATGAAAATTAAATCAAAATTTGGTATGGGTCTCAAAAGTAAAAGGTCTACCACCACACTAAAAAAAATAGTTACAGCAGCTGAAAAAGCAATGATACCAGGTAATGATGCACAAACTGTTATCAAATCAGCTCTCAGAGGTGCGCGTGCAGCTGTGAAAAAGACTAGTGGAAAAATAAATGTAAAGAAATCTCGAATTTTACCAGTTCCAAAGAAATTGGATGGCTTTCTACCCTTTCTTATACCCATTTTTGCCGGTCTAAGTGCTACTGGTGCGCTAGCTGGTGGAGCTGCGCGAATAGCTAGAGCTGTTAATGATTTAAATGATGCAAAACGAAAGCTTGAAGAAAGAAAACGTCATAATGAAGCAGTGGAAGCCATTGCTGTGGGGAAAAGTCTTTATTTGAAACCATATAAAGGAGAATTAGGACTTCATCTGTCCATCATTGATAGCTTTGATAACCTCAGGTCACCTTTGGATCTCTTTAAGTACCTCGAGGTTGGTAGCGTAAAACATATGCCTTAAATTTTTATGCAATCAATTAAAATCTCCAAGTATGTATAATCTATATGAATGTAGAGGCTAATGATTTCAGGCCAGTCAAAGACTAGCCGTCATCACGGATGATTCAGTGACGTTAACATTATCGGGCACTTCTTGGATCCTAGAAAATCAGTATTTTCCTCCGATTGAGTTTTCTCCATACAAAAATTACGCTATGGGTCTTGTGGAATTTCTGACCTTTAACTCAATTCCCAATGTAGACATTATTCAAATTAAATTCTACGTGGGTAAAGAAATAATTGAAATATTTACAGGAAATTATGAAATAGGTGATATACAGCGCAATCTGCAGAATGTTTCAGTAAAAAAGGGTATTGAAATTCATATTAAACCTAATAATAATACATTACGAAGTGAAATACATTGCAATCGAGATATAAATTTTGAAAAACCAGACTCCATTGCAAGTTTATTGGAATTTACACCATCGCACATCTTGTACTTGCCGATCGCCATCAAAAAAATAGATCACATACAGCTCCGTATAGTTGATCAAGACGGACATTTGGTTAATTTTCGTGGAGAAATTATAACACTCAGACTGCACATCAAGTCTTTATGGTAATGGGTATTGTTTTCAATAAGAAGGTTGGATTCAGCTATAATACTTTAGTACTATGGAGCAAGAGCATCAGTCGACAACAGACTTTCAAAGGGATAATACCTCAAAACGTGATGCTGCTGAAAAGGCTGGGTTTTGAGGTCACACCACTCGCAAAAAGAAGAGAATAAAAAGATTCAAGATTTTTTGTGCTTGCATCTGTATTTTTGTATATCGGCGTTTAATTGTTTGTCATGGAGGGGGAGATTTTAAATATTGAAACTCCCATTATTTGCGAAAAATCTATCTCTCATTGTGAAGTGCATTCACACCAGTCATATTCTTCATCAAGCTTCAATAATAGTGATGAGATTAGAATTACAGTTCAGAATCAAGATCATTGTCTCCTGCCGAGCAAAAGTTCACTACACGTACACGAAAGAATCGTAAGAACTGATGGAGCACTAGTAGCAAACACAATTTTAGTTTCTAATGCCATCTGTAATTTGTTTGAAGAAGCAAGATATGAAATCAATGCAATAGATATTGATAGAAATAAAATAGTTTAGTCTCACTAGTCTCATGAAAAATTATGTACCTCTAAATCCCGGACAATCACGTTACATACAGAATACTTGCTGGCTTGAAATAAATGATAATAATCAGTCACTAACCATCGCCACTGGTTATTTTGATGTAGCCATACCTCTTAGCATGATACTAGGCAGTCTGATAAGTCCCTGAAAAATGAAACACGGAGACGTTTTTTTGGCCAAAGTCGGTTTTATTTTTCAACATACTCTCCTTTTAGGTCG
>NC_046662.1:147267026-147268597 GCF_010883055.1 Belonocnema kinseyi
CAACGAAACTCGGTAAACCACTTATGAATCGTTCCAATCGACGGTGCAGAGTCCGGGTAATACTTATCCAGCTTGGCCTTGGTCTCGGATAGCGTTTTCTTGTGAAGATAGTAGTGTTTGATCAAAACTCGAAACTCAGATTTTTCCATATTAAAAAAAACTCGGAGGTTAGTCGCTACTCAGTGCTGTAACTTGTAAATGCGTAAACATAAATGGCTGAAGTTTTGACAGGCGTCATTTGAAGGATCAAGCTCGACGTAAATGGTTCACATTAGTGAATACTAATGCCATCTCTTAGAATTTTCAGGTACTTATCAGACTGCCTAGTATTTGGTTTTGCTGAGGATTATCACAAAATCACTGTCAATGCTAAACATGAACTTATTTTGACAAGATCAAAAAGTGATGCAAATGCCATTAGGCAAGCAGCCGCCATTGAGCAGTATAAAATTGAAATTAATCAAATAGAGTGGTTATTGCCTAGTGTTAGATTGTCAGATTCACGCAAATTTCAGTTACTAAAATATATTGAAAAAGATCCACCTATTCCAATAAGTTTTCGAACTTGGGAACTGTATGAATATCCTCTACTGCCAACTACTTCAAACCATTTTTGGACTGTAAAAACATTAACACAACTGGAAAAACCAAGATTTGCTGTACTTGGATTTCAAACAAACAGAAAAAATAATACTATAAGAAGCTCTAGCAACTTTGATCATTGCAATTTGTCTAATGTAAAACTACTTTTAAATTATCAGTTCTATCCTTATAGCAATTTGAATCTTGATATTAATCGAAATAGGTATGCTCTTCTTTATGAAATGTATACGAACTTTCAAGCTAATTGCTATGGTAAAGAACCGCAACCATTGCTGTTGAGAGGAGAATTTATAGAGTATGCACCTCTAGCAGTAAGTGACTGTTCTGAGCAAAATGAGTCCTTGAAATACGGACCAGTTGACGTTCGATTGGAATTTGAAACTAGTGAAAATTTTCCCGCTCAAACAACGGCATTTTGCTTAATTTTGCATGATCGTATACTTGAGTATAAACCAATAAGTGGTGTGGGAAAAAGTTGATATAAAAACTACTGTAACCGAGGAAAAATAGTTTATTTGCATATATATAATTAATTATAATCTATTTATTTTTAAATGTAATGTACTGGTTTTTTTCTATTAGAAATAAAAAAAATTGTAAATAAAAAAGAAAAATTATGTTGTTTTTTCAGAGTTTCTTGTCCCTATAATAATAATAAGTGCAAATAGTAGATAAGCGAATGATTGGTTGGTGAACATCGTTGACATCGGTATATTCGATCTGCTGGATGAGGTTGCATCCAATAGCTACATCAATTTAGGAAAATGATTAGCATCTAATTTTTCAATTGTAAGTAAATTTGCTTTAAATAAAATGTTATTTTCAGGTTGTATTAAATAAAAAAGAACAATTCAGATTCAATTGATTTTTTTTATTCACAATAACTTGTATTTTACAAACAATTTTACAGTTTTTCGATTTCTTCTTCTTCCAATTTACATATATACTTCTTTTTTTGCTACTTCCAA
>NC_046662.1:147268697-147270094 GCF_010883055.1 Belonocnema kinseyi
GCTATCGGCAAGATGGGTGCCGCGTTTGCTCTCAGCTGAGAATAAACGCAATAGAGTTGTCGCCTCTGAGGCTCTTTTGGCGCGCATAAGTCGGAATCGTGATGAATTTTTTCGTCGATTTGTGACTGTGGATGAAACATGGATACACCATTACATTCTGAGACAAAGGAACAATCTAAAATTCCGAAACTAATTATTAATTTGAAATCAAAGGCGAATTAAGTTCTCCATTATCAAAATTTAAAGCAGCATTTAAAAATGGGAATGAAGCTTGTTAAAATTCATCTAGTTTTAGAATGCAAGCAAAAGTCATGGCTAAAGGCCTATATTGATTTGAATACTGATTTGAGAAAGAAGGCAAAAAATGAATTTGAAAAAAATTCCTTTAAACTCATGAACAACTCTGTCTTCGGAAAGACCATGGAGAACGTAAGAAAGCACAAAGATGTTAAGTTAGTGACAGAGGGCGGGGGGGGGGGATGGGATGCAAAAGCTCTGATTGATAAACCAAACTTTTATAGCTGCACTATATTTGGTCAGGACATGGTGATCATTGAAATGAGTAAAACCAAAATTAAATTCAATTAGCCCATTTATATAGGCTTCACAGTTCTAGACATATCAAAGATATTCATTTACGACTTTCATTATAATTACATGAAGTACATATTCGGTGACAAGACAAAATTACTCTACACCGACACAGACAGCTTAATGTACCACACTACAGAACCAAACTTTTATGAGTATATTAAAAAATATTCCGATAAATTTGACACCTCAGACTATCCACCAAATAATATATACGAAATTGAATTACTAAACAAAAAAGTCTTGGGACTCATGGAGGACGAATGTTACGGGAAAATTGTAACTTTTGTAGGGCTAAGCTCCAAATTGTATTCCTATAAAGTTTTGGGTGAAGAAGGGGAGAACAAGAAAACCAAATAGATTAAAGGGTCCACTTTGAGGACAATCACGTTTTTCGACTACAGGCTAACTTTGCTGCGTTTTCAAACTCTTACTCGGCCTTAACGGTTAATTCGAAGCCGAAAACATGAAGTTTACTCGATTCAGCAAAACAAGATGGCCCTCAGCGGGCGAGATAATAAGATGATGCTGTTTCCTCATACAACCGATACACTTCTTTGGGGCTACAAATTCCAATCACAGGAGGCAATGGATTTATTTAAAAAAAAAAAGAATTCAATTCTCAAAGGAGAGTTCACATTATGTACAGTAATTCTAAACAGAAACTTGTATGTATGTCTAGAAACAAGCGAGGTGAATAATGTGATGAGTGATGTGGATATATGAGTCGGTGAGTGACATAGATAGAGACCTAGCACTAGTGTATAACCTTTTATGTGGAATACATAGTCTATAATCTACATATG
>NC_046662.1:147270194-147281249 GCF_010883055.1 Belonocnema kinseyi
TTCTTAACGAACAATTTTTTTTCAATTGGTTATAAAAACACGTAAACTCAGAAGATGTGGACTATGACTGCACCATATATCTAGTCGGGAGTGGTGCTGACTAAAAACAGCTGATTTGGAGCGATTCGCGCGCCATCTGTTGGTCATTCTAAGGACTTATTGAACTACCCTCGTACAGAATGCTCTGGACATAATGGTAGGTCTCAATGCAAATCATGGAGTTCTTCAGGATATTCCAAATCTACTTCAATAATATAATCTATTTTTGACTCATTGGCAATGTTGAAAAAAATTAGTTCGTTTTCAAAATCAGTGAACCATTTCAAATTGCTATAGGGTAAAGATTCGCATATAGCTTCACCATATTGATTGTTTATATCGAAATAAGTGATATAGGACTCGTGTACATTTTCATTAAAATTCGACCCCATGAATCTATTATTTGCTTTCGCATAACTATTGGAGTACTGACACACCACCTCTTATTACTCTATCAACAAGTAATAACATTTCTACATCTGCTAATAGATCGAGTTCAATTTCAGTATACCATTACATAGTATCGAAAGCAATCCCTGGTGCTGTATAGTAGTGCAATGGATCCAAATTATAAGTTTAAATACAACGACGTCTAAAAATTTTTAAAAATGTCTGCCAAGAGAAAAACATCATTTTTCAAGTATAAATCCGAATATTCACCTAACGTTTTTAAGTTAAATTTTTCCCATACCTTGCACGCATGATTGCAATCTTGATCTGAAATACCCTCATCATTTAATTTAGAATAAAATTCCTCTTTTGCTGGCAGACAATCTTCATCTAATTTCTTCCAATTATCAACATAATCGTATGGAAATACACCTTTTCTTGTTAATAATTCAAATTCATCATTATTTGTTGAATATTTTTTTGTAATCAATTCTTCATCATTGCTAAGATTTGAAGCTAATTTGGAGAGGCTACTTGGCATAAATAAAAAAAAATCTATGAATCTGAGTTTAACTTTTGTATTTTGCACCCTTTTTGTAAAGGATATATATTTTTCCTTGTTGATAGATAATAATGGGATATCACCCTCAAAGCTTGTAGCCAATTCTTCGATGGAAAAGTGAGAGTCGTAGACAGATAAATGATGAAATAGTATGGGCATTACATGTAAGTCTTGTAAATTTACGTTACACCTGTAATGAGAAAGGCCACTGTATTTACCTGTAAAATGGTCATGATCCCGATGTTTAACATCATCTTGGTTAAAATCTTGTTCGCAAATATGACAGAAATTGCGTTTTGAAAATCATACTCTTGCCTTAATGCTAACAGTTCCATCGGAACTGGATTTTTAAAATATGAATCTACTTTCTCAGCTATCTTTTTCAACTCAAGGACAAACTACGGGATGCAATCCTTTCCACGATAAACTTGAGGTTCAGATTGTGAATCGTCAAAACGATTTGTGAATCGTCATTTCCATGCGTATTGACAACGGGCTCTAACAAACACTCTATGTCAACATATACTACAAATTGAACCCTCTTTTTGTATTGATAATTTTTAAATTTTAAAATGTTATCTTCTTCTGTGGGGAGTATTAGTGTGAAATTATTATTTAGATTATCACAATTAATTCTATGTTTTTCAAGAGATTTCTCAAAGTTAAAGTGACACAAACACCTGTCACAGAAGTAAGTGCAATGATCAGCTTTTGTTATTTGTGATTTCACTAATCTAGATAGATTTTTTATTGAAGCAAAATGATAAACTTCTACATCTGAATCAAAGTTAGTATTTCCAATCATAAGAAGATGAATCGTAGCTTTTTTATATTTTTTCTGGCCTATAAAAACTGGAACAATTTTCTCTTCCTTAATGTATTGAGCAGACTTTAATCCGTACACATTTATACTTGAACCGTTAATTTTCTCAAATTTTGGAATATCCTCAAGAGTAATTAGAAATTGATGTCATTATATTTGAGGTCTGAACTATCAAGCTTAGGATAAGAAGTAGTTCGATCAGAATGGGTTTCAGCAGGATGAAAGGCTGCCATTACTGACCAGAAAAAACAATACGACCCTTTATTTTTAATATTAACCACAGATTTTTTTTCTCTGTATAAAATCCGGTAATTCAATGAAAGTTGAAGCTCCAACTTGAAAAGGGGCGTATCTATTTATGTGAACCGTTAAGCTGATAATTTCTATTAATCTCCACCCTGAATTTGATTTTTTTAAATCTTCAATTTTAACTTCGGCTTGTTCACGAATTTTATCCTCAAACCATTCACCAATATTCGTAGAAGTTAGAATAGGATTATTTTGAGTGCAAACCCGTTTTGAATCGATTTTTTCCTCCCCTCCCACTAATTCCTTGAAAATACCCGTGAATTCCACGCGAGCTTTGATATTACCTATACTATTAATTGCATTTTTAATTCGCGAAATAAACATGCGTTTACAGTGATCTAAAAATGTATTTAAATCTTTATGAATTAAATATGTTCTAAGTCCCGTTCTTATTCGTATTCCAAGCGCACTTGCTACATCATCCCAACACACCCTCTCACTCAGTTTCTTCGGAGCTTCACTCGTACCAGTTCCTGTCTTGAGAAACTTCTTGAATTTTCTGCTTGCAGTCTTCAAATCACCAATTAACGTCATAATCGCATGTTTCTAGCCAACGAATAGCAGAATGTTCTTTCTCAATATTTTGTTTAATATCATGATGTTTTTAGTTCCAGTCCTCGTCCACAATGTAATTTCATCAGCTGCTGGGGGTTGCTTCTCGAGTATAAGTTATAGAAACACTACACAGATTTAAAGTTGTTTGAGATTATGTGAGTCTTGTTATTAACATATGGAATCATCGAAAAAACTGTACTTTTATATAGATCTTGGAGCGTCTTATACTTCAAACCAACTCCGTGATTTTTTAACAGTGCAATGATAAAAAAACGGGGAGTGCACCGCTTCTATGGCGCCAATATTGGTGAAATATGGCAGCACTGTCGATAAGGATTCTAGGAATCGCGGTGACGTCATCATAACGGAATTTTGTTTACCCCAGAAATTTTTTAACATTATACAAAATATGACACCCCTGTCGGCAAATATAAAAGAAGAACGTTTAATTACTTTATTTCACATAGATAAGGATTCCAGGAATCGCCGATGACGTCATCAGAAAGAAATTTTATTTACCTAGAAACGTGTTGGAACCTGCATAAAAAGAGCACTATATAATACCTTATTTTCTCAGTAATACATGTAACTCAACTGTTTGATGGAAAATTAATTTATTTGTAGAAAATTTAACTGGTTTGTATAAAATTCCCCTGTTTAGCTTGAAAATTCAACAATACGCTTGAAAATAAACTTTTTTGGTAACAATTTTTGATTTTGGTTAAAAATGCAACTGTTTGATTAAAAATTCATCTTTTTTGTCAAAAATTAAACTACTTGGTTGAAAGTTGAACTACTCTGATAAAAAAATTTTTTTGGCTGAAAATTCATCTCTTTGTTTTAAAATTAAACTGATTGAATTGTTGAAAATTTGTTTGATTTTTTGTTGAGAATTAATTTTCAAACTCAAGAATTAACTATTCCATGTTTAGTTAAAAATTCATCCTATTGGTTAAAAATTCAACCATTTAGTAATTAGAAGCCCAATGAAAAATAGATTATACCACGAAATTACTCTTTCTTCAAGGACTACAAGTTAGTGATAGAACCAACAGAGTGGGTCTTTTATTTTTGCTGATACCCCGTTTTCTCATATTACGAGAATATCTCATATTCGAGTACCTCTACGTATCCTCTACTTTTACAGATTTATAGTGTTTTAAAACGAAATTTAAGGTATGATATATATATAAATTTCGTTTTAAAACACTATAAATCTGTAAAAGTAGAGGATACTTTCAAGAACTTCATTGTTCATTATCAGTGGCTTTGTTTGTCAGGCAAAAGATTCATTTGATAATTATGCTTGAACATTTCAAAATGTTACAAACTTTTTATTCAGATCTTTTTACAACATTATTTTTAATTGTATGATTTAAATGATTAATGGCTCTTTCGCCTTGAAATTAGAATCGCATATTTTAGAAAATATAACTAATATATACACACAAAATACTACCTTAAAGTGTACAGTTATCTAAATGAAATAGAAGAAAACAGTAATATAAGTACTAAATATTTTAATGTAACATACACGATTGCAAATTCCTAAATATTAAACTGGAATCGGTTCTACAAAATAGTCTTAAGTTTGAGAGATATATGACCCATATTTATGCAAGGCCTTTTAAGTTTGAACCCCTCAATTACTTACGGGGAAACCTAGAAAGCATTCTTCTGGAATTTAGCAAGAACCGATTATATAGTATCTTTGCCTGTAGTCCGTATACCAGATTGAACCTAATAAATTTTGGAAATTTTCCTCCTTTTATGGTCTACTTCTGGTGTAAGAATACTCGGTATGAATGGCTGCGTAGTTGTGACACCAAAATTACGAGTCAATTGCGAGTTTAAAAAAATTAATATTTTCAACAGCAAAAATGAATTTTCAGCAGAATGCATGAATTTTTACCCACTTACCTTGAAGAAGTCAAAAGATAAATTTTCAACCAAAAATGAAATAGCTGAATTTTCAAATAAAAACATTAATTTCCAACAATATAATTTATTTTGTTTCCAAAGAGTTAAATATGCTACTAAAATCGTAATGTTTTAACCAAAAAGATTTATTCTTAGTTCAAAAAATTAATTTAAAATTAGAAAAAAGCGGGTTTTCAACCAAGTAGATGAATTTCAACTAAAATGATAAATCTTCAACAAAAAAATCAAGTTTCAACAAACCCCTTCAACTATTAACTTGTAAAATTCTTTAATTTTTACCAGCTAAATGTTTGAATGTATACAATATTAAGTATTCCTTAAAAATTGTTGAATTTCACATTACAGTTTAAAATTAATTATTTAACTAAGCATTGGTTTTAATGATTTTTTCAACTATAAAATGTTATTATAATAAATAATTTTTTAAAATTTATTATCTTCAGTTTTTGGAACAATAATAATTTGATAATAATAATAATATGATTAATTATACCTAGTTATTTTAATATATATTATTTAAATTTCAAATTATTATTATTATTATTATTACGTTTTCTTAACAGATTAGAAGTTTATATAATAATAATAATAATAATAATAATAATTCTAGAATAATTTTCAAATTCAATGTACAATTTTAAAGTATAAGTTTCTGTTTTAAAAAAATTAAGAGAAAAATGTTCTCAGCAAGTATGCATCGCTGGAAACAAACTTTTTGAAAAATCATTTTCGAAGCAATGTTTTTTGGCTTCTGACATTGGTTGTATTAAAAAAGGGTTAAGTGCATTTTTCACTTAATTTTTACGTACAGAAAGTTTTCTTTTGATTTTGATTAAAAAATTAAATACGTATATTTAATATCATATATACATACATACATACATACATACATACATACATACATACATACATACGTATATATACATATATAATAATAATTACATAATTTTCATACATTTCTGTTAATGTTTAACAAAGTTCTATTTGTTCACACAATTTTCATTTGTTCAAGCAGTTATTTTTCGATAACTATTAAATAGAAGACATATAATTAATTACGATTTCGAAAGCATTTTTGGAAAAGTAATTATTTAAAAAATTATATTTGTTTTAACAATTAAAAAGTGGTAAATTTTTTCTTGCTACACGCTATAAAGTCAGAAACATAATGGTATGTTCTATTTTATTGCAATTCTTTTAGTTACCGAAAAAAACTGCTTTAGCAAATAAATATTGTTTAAAGAACAAAAAATTATTGAACAATAAAATAAATATGTCAAAATTATATAATTATTTAACAGAAAGTAGCATATGATACCAATTTGAATAAAATTGGACATCTCTGACTCAATTGAAAATTTTTGAAAATAAACAATAATTAATTGTTCAAATAATTACGTAATGTTTTTAGACAAATGTACTACTTCAAACAATGATAAAATATTGCATTTCAATAAGAAAATAAGATTATTTTTAAAATTTCTGGGGAATAAATTATTGTTTCAATAATTAACATTTGCTTCAACAATTGAAAGTTGTTTTAAAAGTCATAGTAAATATTAAAATTGTATATTAATGATTATTTCTCAGAAAACGACGAGGGGAATTGCTGAAAAATAACAATAAGCAAATCTGCGACAAATTATTCTAATTTTAATCTTTTCATTGCAAGTAACATATCGCTGGAATCGCAAATAAACGTACATTTCGAATTTAATATTTTTAAATTGCTGATTATAATATTTTAAAATGCTATGTCCAGTGTTTTATTCGCCATGAGGACAAAAGGGTTCCCCTCAGGCAATGCTGGACACATCGCGAGGGTACGTCGAGCAGGTAAACCGCGATCAAATGAAAATCGCTCTGCTAAATATTTGGAAAAATTTGAGTTAATTAAAAAGATATTTAGAACTTTCACTCATAAATATCTCTTAAAATTATATACATTTTTGTAACATTTAAATAAATGTTGCTAACTTAATTCAAGTGCCTTATTATCTACTAATGTGTTTTTTGTTTGAAAGTTTTTCAAATGTTTTGAAATATTTTCTAATTTTCTCTTAGATTTCATTATTTAAATTTAAAAAATTGTTCAAATTTTTCCATGTTTACATTTTAAAATAAGATAAAAGAGAGAAGACGCTTGTTTGAAAATAGGTATATTTAATAGAAAAATAAAAAATTTCCAATTCATATTTGGAAGAGATAATTTAGCACGAAAGTTAATCAAGAATTATTCAAGTTTTCAAGGCGACCTCAAAGTCAAATCAGAAACTGGTTCAAAAATTTCAAAATTGGTAAATGTTCAGTTGAAATTTTTTCAAAATAAATAATTTTCAATAAGAAGCAATTAAAATTCGAGAATTTGCAAACGAAAACTAAATTGAATGTTTCAATGTTTGTAAATGTTTTCATTCATTATTCAATATGAAAATTCAAAGCTCTCAAACTGTAACCATTCAAAAACTTCGAATTTTTATTTATTTTTATTTTACACAATGCAATTTTAAACTTTTTAATTTCAACTAGTTCATTTAAAATAAGGGCCAGATTTTGAGGCGTGCAAGCCGTGCGGTTGCACAGAGCGCCATGGTTGAGGGGGAAGGAGCATGCGATCTTACTCCCTGCCTTCCTCGACCTGTGTTTTCAGATTTCTTGAAAGGTGACAACTTGGTACCTGTTTGTCCAAGTCTAGTCTTAAGATCCGTAATAGCTTTTTCACTTATCCATTCAAAGATCTGAACTAAGATTGTCTTTCGATGATCATTTCTTACGATACTTTGTGAATTTATAATAATTATTAATCATTTAAACAATTTTCATAAACATATTGAGAGGTGAGGTATTTTTCAATTAATAAACACAATTTGTTTACGAAGTTAACTATGATTGTCTTTGCTATGACTCTTTCCTAAGGTATTTGTTAAATCTACAAGACTGGTTAATTATTTAAAGAACTTTCATAAGAAATTCAGAATTTGGCTATTTTTCAAACGCATAGGGTCAGTTCTTCTTACAGATTTAATTAAGAACGTCTTTCCGATTAATTATAATAATCGCATATTCAAGATTTATTATTTAAACTACTTTCATGAGCAAATTAAGAGTTTGGGTATTTTTGGAAGAATAGGCGTAATTTGTTTACGGAATCATCAAAGAATGTATTTCCAATCACATTTTCCTACGACACCTTGTAAATTTACAATAATGATTTATTATACAAATAAATTTCATAAACAAATTCAGAACTTAACTTTTTTTAGATTTTGAACCATTTGAAAATTTTAAACAAATTAATTTTTATAAGAAAATGTATGCACTATATATTTAATAAGAATTTAAAAAGAAATTAAAACTCTATAATGGTAAAAACTTTCATTTTCATTAGTTTCAGTAGTATCTATATTTATTAATTTCTTAAAGTAATTTCATAATATCTTCAGTTAAATATTTTGCTTCATCAAGATCTTCTGTAGTATATTTTCTCTTGCAATACTTTTCTCCATATATTTTACTGTGATTCATCAGTCGAACATATAACCAGTATTATTATCACTTATTGCGATATGATTTTTTATGTTTAAATCCACGCTGGAACAGAAGTCTCTCAACTTCACATTCTATGCGCATTTAAAATTTGTTCTTTACTCAGGCGAGCCTAAAATCAGTGCATTAATTTGAGTACAATTAAATTACAATGCGGCTACATACGAGCTTATTGGAAGTACTCGCATTTGCCTAAACATTTGATAAAAATGTTTAGTGTTGCACAATCATTTATTCTGCATCGTGAGAGGGTACCCGCGCGAATCCGTGTACAAATAGAAGTCATTAAAGTAAAAATGGTTATTGTGGTATTTTATTAAATTTTATTTCCAAATAAAATAATTGCAAGCAAAGTAGTGATTCGCGCGCTGAGCGCGCGTATGAGCTTTTCTTTTGGTTGAAAATTCGTCTTTTTGGTAGATAGTTCGTCTTGTTGATTGACAATTAATCTTTGTAGTTAAAAATTCGAATGCTATTTCCTTGAAAATTCATGTATTTTGTTAACAATTCGCCTTGTTGGTCGATAGAATGATTTATTTAACTGAAAATTCAACTGAACGCAGTTGATAATGAAGCTATTTTGTTGAAAGTTAAAAAAAAGTTAACGAATCCAGTTGAATATTCCTTCAATTCAGTTGAAAATTCATCTCGTTGATTAAAAATCTGACTATTTTGTTGAAAATGATTTTTTTAACTGAAAATGCAACTACTTCATTTTTAGTTTAAAATTTATATTTTTCATTTGAAATGAAACTATTTGTATGAAAATTGTCCTTTCTGAGTAGAACATTCCTGTATTTTGTTGAAAATTCGTCTTCTTTGTACTCTCTAAATCTGAATCAGTATATGTCCCATTCAAATCAGCGAATATACACTGCTAAAACAGTGAAATGTAGCTGCTGATCAGTGAAATTTCAATGAATAACAGCTAAATTTCGCTGATTAGAGTCCCAAATATTTTCTACGCCACAGGCGTAAACTTGTCAAATCTTACAAGGAGTCGTCCCACCGCACAGTGGTCTGGAATAGGAATTTATTGTTCATAATCGCCCACAGGTCGTATTTCTTAACCGATTTGAAAGTTTTTTTTAGAAGTTCTCAGCAATTAATTTTTAAGAGAATTGTGGTTTGCTTTTTTAAAATTTTGTTCACAGAGCAACAATATATAAACAAATATAGTGACAAAATTGACCATTTTAGATTTGTGAATTTTTATCTCCAGAAAAAATACAGATAGAAACTCACTATCAGCCGGAATTATTGCATATGCATTCATAGAACATAATTAATTTTAATAATATCAAACTTAATTATTATAAACAATTTCTATAAACAAATTCTTTATAAACGAGTTTTTCTAATAGCTGAATTGATTTTTCTGAACAAAAGTGATTCACAATTGTCTTTAAAGCCATTTATATACTTGTAGCTTTATCAAACATAAACAATATAGATTGTTTATAACAATTTAGTTAAACAAGTCTCCTAATCGGCCGTTTCCTCGTAGAAAAAAATGTTTTTTTCTTCAATAATTATTAGAGTGACATTTATTGCGGTGACTAACCAACGAAATTAAATAAAAAATGCTACTGAAATCATCCGACAATAAACTAACAGTGATTCCAAAAATCGATATGGGACATTAAATAATAATTTGCGTAATTGTTAATAACAATTTCTGTAGCAAACTGTCCATAGCAATAACGCTGTACTTGCGGTTTTAGAAGTCACCTATCTTTCATTTGTTTTATGCAACTTCCTGAAAAATAAATGAGGAACAAGTGAAAATAAGGTGCAATAACGCTGTACTTGCGTATTCAGAAGTCACTTATCTTTCATTTGTTTTGTACGTAACTACATGAAAAACAAATGAGGAAACGGTCGATTAGGAGACTTGTTCAACTAAATTGTTATAAACAATCTATATTGTTTATGTTTGATAAAGCTTAAAGTATATAAACGGCTTTAAAGACAATTGTGAATCACTTTTGTTCAGAAAAATCAATTCAGCTATGAGAAAAACTCGTTTATAAAGAATTTTTTTATAGAAATGTTTATTAAAACAAAGGTTGTTAACTCATGCTAATTTGTTTGTTACAAATTATGACTTTTATGAAAAATATTAGCAACTAGCGTGAAATAAACGATTTTTTCTATTATAAAAAAAATAATAAGAATTTGTTTATAAAAATGGTTTATAATAATTAAGTTGAATATTATTAAAATTAATAATGTTCTATGTATATATGTGCAATAATTCCGGCTGATAGTGAGTTTCTATCTGTATTTTTCCTTGAGATAAAAATTCACAAATCTAAAATGGTCAATTTTGTCACTATATTTGTTTATATATTGTTGCTCTGTGAAAAAAATTTAAAAAAAGCAAACCACAATTCTCTTAAAAATTAATTGCTTAGCATTTCTAAAAAAAAAACTTTCAAATCGGTTAAGAAATTCGACCTGTGGGCAATTATGAACAGTAAATTCCTATTCCAGATCACTGTGCACCGTGCTCCAGATGCGCTAGCGACTATTTACTTGCAAAATACCGATGTGTTTTACGCCTGTAGCATATTAGAAATTTAGGATGGTTTATTTTTATAGAGTCCAATGCCGTTTTTAAAGAACTAGCGTTTTTAAGAGTCTTAAGAATCCATTAACATTTAACAAACAAACAAAAATAAAAGTTTATAACAAAAAACGAATACGTAATAGAAACTTTAAAAGTACTCAATTTTATTATTTATTTTCCATGAAAATTATTCCTCTAAATTATACTCTCTTAATTATTTTTTATACGAGGGTAGTTCAATAAGTCCTTAGAATGACCAACAGATGGCGCGCGAATCGCTCCAAATCATCTGTTTTCAGTCAGCACCACTCCCGACTA
>NC_046662.1:147281349-147306588 GCF_010883055.1 Belonocnema kinseyi
TATTCGACAATTAAGATTTCAAAGATTTCGGGTCGATTTAAGAGACTGCATAAAGACTTCAATCATTTTAAAAAGATTTCATGAAGGTTTTATTAATTTAACTAATATCACCGAATATTTCAAATAATTTGCGAAGACTTTTAAAGAATTCACAAAAATTTCAATGATTTCCCAAAATTTTCAAAGATTTTAAAGATTTCGCCGAGATTTCTGATAGATTTGAATGATTTCAGATACCTTTCAAATATTTCACAAGGATTTTAAGAGAATTTACCAGTATTTCACAAAGAATTAAATGATTTCCCAAAGAGCTCAAATATTTCAGAAAGATTCCAGATAGATTTCAAAGATTAAACAAAGCAAGAAAGAATTGAAAGGTTTCTATATCCTACGATCGGATGAGTTTAAGCAAAGATATTATTATCTTTGGTTTAAGCATTTTATTTACGAGTAGGCAAATCAAGACTCTGGCCCTCCCTGGTCGATTTCTATGGGAGGCATTGGCCCCTGTGCCCCCTTGGGGCTTCACCGCCTCTGATGGACATTGGAATAGGAGGGGACTAGCCTCATCCTACCTGAATTGGGCGCGGGGATTGATCATAAGTTACAAGGGAGAGTGGACCATGTTGGTTTGCAAAATCAATAGAGGTTTAGCAATCCAAGATCTAAGTAGAACAGCCCGCTGGTTATTTAGATCCGGCAACGACATGCCTATTCTGCCGTGATTTCGAAAAACACCGTTAACTGCAAATCGGATAAAGTGACCTGAAGCAATTAATGGTAGGCGGCTCAAGGGCCTTATCCAAAATACAGTTAACGGTGTTCTTCCAAATCAAGGCAGTATTTCTCTCCTATTCGTATGGACATATCAAATACTAAGATTTTTTAATTTTTTACGATATCGACTAAGTTCTAATTGAATTTGCTGGAAATTTAAGAAAAATACATATATAAAAAATTTTTATATCAGAATCTCTGAAAAAATGACCAACTTCAATTTTTAAAATTAGACTAATTCAGAGTGATCAAAATTGAATAATGTAATTGAAAAATAATTTTTAATTCGAAGCGATTATAATTTTAAAATTAAAAATTGGTCAAAGTTAAAGCTTTATTATCTAATGAAAATTATGTAAAATATTAATAATATTGATATTGAATGGCTTCTAATATATAGAATCTATTGAATTGAAGATCAGACTCTAATTATTATTATATAAACTCCTTATCTTTAAAAACACAATAATGAATTTAAATATAAATAACATGGATCAAAATAATTAGGTATAATTATTCACAGTATTAATTATAAATTAATTAATAATAAGAACTGGAGATAATAAATGAAAAATTATCTTTATTATGATAACATTTTCTAGTTAGGAAAATCGTTAAAGCCAAAGCTTAGTTAAATAATTAATTTTAAAGGAGTAGATTTGATACATTTTTCTTAATTTATTATTTTATTATGTATTATTGTTACCAACTCCGATCTTCTCTACCGACTTTATCAAAGTGTACCCTGTTTTACCAAGTGAGGAGCAGGTAAGCCACCTTTCATGTTAGTTCCCGAAAAATAACAATAAGGCAAACAGGGCGCGCGTGATAGTGAATTCTCTTTTGTTAAAGGTCCTTCGGCTTTAACGTACACATTATCGTAGTTTCAAAGTCTCATTTAAGAAATGCGCATTCTTTTAATAAAGTTTTGTTATTAAACATTTTATTGCAACTTCTGCCGTCTTATCAAAAACCGTATTCGTTCATTTCCAATTTTATTTTTACGATTTAAACGGTAGACATACGGTCGTGTGTCATTCAGGTGACACACGAAACTTTGATTGATGAGGGGCTGCCGGCAGGGGCGGGAGTGATAAGTTTCGAGCGGGAGTAATACCTAGTTAGTGTTTTATGCTGAGAATATTACCAACCTTAAGCAGCGTTGTGTTAGATGTAAGTTCATATGTTCTCATTTGCTTTTTCCATTCTTTTTTTAATGTCAAAATTTTAATCTTTAATTTAAAAAAAAAATCAAAAAGTTGTTATGATAATACTGTAGGGCATTCAAAAAGAAATATTTTTCTTTTTTGACTTTTTTTCATATCGTGCGTTTTTTGGCTTAAAATGTTGATTCTCGTGTGATTTTTGGAATTTTGTAAATGATATAACTTTGATAAATTTTAGTTTTATCAAAAAAAGTAAATTAGATGAATTGTTCGCCTTTTTGAATACTATAAAAATCGGTACAGAACATTTTTAGAAGTTGAAAAAAATGTTGACAAACTAGCCCTTTAGCTCTTAACTCTCAGAGAGTATGCCAAAGGCCACTCGAAAAGATTAACTGTTTCAAAAATTATTGTGCCCACAGCCTGACACGCAACATACGTACATACATACATACATACATCCGCGCAAAAGGACTCATTCGTAAAAACCTGTTTTTCAGATTCTGGGGGTCTCAAAACGTGGAAATTTGACAAAAACAGGAGGGGGGGACTTTACACAACTCAATAACGATTAACGATTAAGAGTAATCAAAAATTGAATCGGTTTAAATTGTTGCTGATTGTGTAAATATTTCCCAATCGGATTGATTAGAGTAATTACACTTGCCTGCAATACGCCCTCTGCAGTTTTCGCTTGTAACACACATGACGCGCACGTGTTTATTAGTTAGATATTAAATTTTCAGTAATTTAACCAAAGTTTTGAGTGTACAAAAATATAATCTTTATGCAGTATACCGAATGAAAAATTAAAAGTATATGGATTAGAAACATGTAAAAATCATACCGTTTAACAATGTGACAGCGATGTAGTATGATTATCAAGTAGGCAGTTTGATTTAGCCGGTATATTTTTGAAAGGCGTTTATTTACTTCCTTTTTAATTCATATTCTTGAAATTTGTTTGTTTGACAAAATAAAGAACCGCTTGTGAATAATTAAGGCAAAATAAAAATGCTGTAGTTAAAACTTGACCCCTAACTCAGAATAATGGATACCCAATTGAATGGATACCCAATTGAAAATAATCAATTTTAAATATTTCAAATAATTTGGTTTGCAAATATTTTTATTTTAAATGTTTAAAATTATTAATTGTCTAGTATTATATTCATTTAAGTTTCATTAGGTTCAAAATTGAATTGGATACGTGCGGAATTCATCACAACAAATGGTTTTCCTTCCATAAGTACAGAATTTTTTTATATTCTCTCCTTTCTAAAACATTGTGATTAATGGCCATATATTTCTGTGATTTTGGTCAAATTTTTTATTTAATAATCTGAAAAAAGTTGATTTTTGGTCTTTAAATCCAGTTGCCATTCTCATAATTTCATCAAATCTTATGTAACCGTATGAGCGTTTTTCGACATTTTAACACATCAAAGAATAAAAGTTTAATTTTAAATTTACAAATTGTTTTAATCTTTGAGTATAAAATGCTAAAATTAAGAAGTTATTAAGTTTAAATGTCAGCAGTTTAGAAACCTGAATTTTAAAATGATATTTCTGACGTCTGCATTTTTACTAATTCAAATCAAATCGAAACAAAATAAAAAGCGTTTATTTTTCATACTTAAATTTCATATGGCATAATTTTAAATTAAACAAATTTAAAGGATTCTGAATCCATATTTTACAATTTCACATGCTTTATTCATAAAAAGTTCCCAAAAGGCTTGTCATTTTTACATATCTTAATGAACGTTTGAACTCGAAATCTCTGTTTGAAATGTTTTAATTAAATATTTAGAACGCTCAGTGATCATAAAACTTCCACTTTGATTGGTTTAATTTGCAATTTAGTCTTAAATACTTTAAATAACTATCTTTCTAAATACTATAAATAGCTATCTTGCGAATAATAGAAAAAGTTGGGTTTACGTCAATCATTAGTGCTAAAGGGGAAGTCATAATCTAAGGATTAACGAATATATCACCGACATTGATGTAAATTTACTGTTCAATTTAGAAAGAATTTTGTCCATCATTTTGAGTACTTATATTTCAATGAAGTAAAAATTTAGAAAGTTAAATTAATAAAAACTTTTTTTATTAGAATATGAATTTATGTGTTAATAATTGCGAATAATTAAAAATTGAGAACTTTTTCTGACAAAACAATGTTATCTCTAATATTAATTTTTTATTATTTAATTTTATTCAATTAATAACAGCTTAAAATTTTTAAATAATAAAATAATACTTTAATCGCATTTATGAAGTTTCACGTTTTTAAATTATTCGCTTACTTTTTTTAATCTTAACCGATTTTAAACTTATAATCATTTATAAAATTTTTACTGAAATAAGCAATCCAAGAGCGTATAATAAAAAAAACAATTTTGCTTCATTCTTACAAAATCAACTCTTTTATTTTTTTCGTGTATCTTATTTTATATTTTCAACACAAAATACTGATAGCACATTTTTTCGTAGCACAACTTTTATCCGGTACGAATTATTTTCAAAATGTTTATTCACTTTGTTTCATAATATATACGGTTTCAATTTATATTATTCAAAAAAGTAAATAACTATCTTTAAATAACTCCTGCCAGACAAAAGTGCTGCCATTGCGTGGCAAATTCCAAGTACCCGATTGGAAACAATTGGAAATGCAAAATGTTCAATCGTTGACAATCGTCTTGGAACAATTAAGAAACACGATCTGGAACGATTGAGATATTAGTTATATTGTTTCTTATCGTTCTCAATTGATTATTTCTAGAAGGATGCCCACAGCCTGACATACATACATACATACACACACATACATACATACATACATATATACATACATGCATGCATATATACATACATACAGCCAGACGCTGTCAAACACATTCGTCAAAACCTGTTTTTCTGGTTCTGAGGGTCTCAAAATGTAGAAACTTGACAAAAACAGGGGGGGGGTGAAATTTTACACAAATCTAATACCTTCTCTGATGAGAATGTAAAAATTAATTAATTTGCCATGAATTATGTTTTGATAGTTCTTTTTTTGTTTTAATCGTGAAAAATAGCATTTAAAACATCGAAAATAAGTGAATTATTTGAAAAACCACACACGAGACGAAAAATAAATTTAAAAACATAAGTTGTGATAAGAATGTGCCCACTCAGCGAGCTGATTTTTTATTGTTAATATAGTTTTTCACGATTAAAACACAAAATACGCATTCTCTGAAAAAGAGATTTATAATAAACGTGTAGATCTTTTTAAAATGCACCATTTATGTTTACACAACTTTTTACCTATTTTGCACAGTTTAACCGCAAAAAGTAATTTTTTATTTTCCATTCTTTTTTTATACTGTCAAAATTTGAATTTTTAATTTTTCAAGCAAATTAAAAAACATTTTACTTCTCCTCCCTTTTTTTTATATCGTGCGTCATTTGGCTTAAAATGCTGATTCTCATGTGTTTTTTTGGAACTTTGTAAATGCATTAACTCTGATAAATTTTGGTTTTATCAAAAAAAGTCATTTAAAGAAATTGTTTAGCTTTTTAAATACTACCCAGTGGGAACACTTGGCTTAAAGTCATCCTAAAGACGTCTTTTTGTGGTCGTCTTTAGGCTTTTACAAAAAGACAAGACTTGAATGCTTAAATATCTAAAATATTACAAAAAACTGATTAAGACTTAATTTTTCAAATTTTTTTTTAACGTTCAACTTAGAAATATTTCGGCTATGAGATTTCTCTTAGTTTAATTGTGAAAATGTGAACCAAACAAAAACATCCTTCAGAGTAAGCCCGAAACTATTCTAAAAGTGGAAAAACTGTTTTTTCATAAATTCGTAAATTACACCGAGATATCATAAAGTCATCATAAAGACACAATGAAGACATCCTATGTGATTTCCGTTCAAAGTTTAAGTTCAATGCGCATAGGAGTTCCACTAGGTCACGTGTGAAATATGAAATACCACAACCCTAAAATCGGTAAAGTGGTCTTTTTTAGGACAATGATGAGTCCCTTACTAGGTTTACCTAAAAAACTATACTATACAGGATACACTACGATTTGAATTAGGAAATTCTGCTAAATGAAAAGAATCAAATTTCTTTAATGAAGTACTTTTCAGGACTGCGCGCGCACGCCGGCGAATTTCAGTTCGCGCATCTCATCCTAGCCGCACAACAAATTTTCGTCAGTATTGCTCGTTGCTGCCAGACCCCTCAGTCGCCATCACTGTTCTCGCCATCACTGTTTTTGTCAAATTTCCACGTTTTGAGACCCCCTGAATCCGAAACACAGGGTTTTACGAATGTGTCTGTTTGTCCATCTGTGGATGGTTTTTTTGTTAGCACGATAACTTTCGAAAGAAAATTCTTATTGGATTTCCTTTGGTAAATTCTTTTACTATCTTAAAATGAAGGTCAAGATCGTTAGACAGCATTTTGGATACAAATGCAAAAAGTGAGCGTATTTTGACAATTTTCGAGAAATTTTTGAGTGATACTTTTTGAGTGAAATTTTTGTGTGATACTTTTATCAGGGATATCTTGAGGACATCCTACGGACGTCCTTAGGATGTTATCAAAGACGTTCTGAGTACAACCTACGGACGTTCTCAGGATGTTATCAAGGATGTCCTGAGGACAACCTACGAATGTCCTCAGGAGGTTGTCAAGGATGTCCTGAGGACAACTTACGGACGTCCTCAAGATGTTATCAAGGGTTTCTTCAGGATGTTATAAAGGATCACGGTGTGTCTAAACGAACTTTAAATGAAGATAACAAGATCATTGTATTGGTTTAGTGTAAAATGTGACATGGTCGGTTTTCATCAAATCTCGACGTTTTGAGACTCCCTGAGTCAGAAAAAACTATTTTTATGAAGGTATCTGTCTGTTTGTCTATCTGTAGTCTGTAGACTGAGCACATTTTCAAAATTTTCGAAACCATGTTTTTTCCAGATTTGGAAATTCTATTTACGGTTATCCATGGTACTTTGAAACACGAAAAATTTATCTGAATGACTTTTTTTTATCAATTTAAAATTGATCAGAGTTATAGCATTTTCAAAATCCTAAAAAACAAACGCAAATTAACATTTTAAGCCAATATAAGCATGATATGAAAAAAAGTCAGGAGTGAATAAATGTTTCTTTCGGGGAGCCCTACAATGTTATCATAACAACTTTTCTTAGCATAACAACTTTTGAAAATTCTATGTAGGGTTTTCCGTAATACTCAGAAACACAAACAATTTATCTCAAAGACTTTTTTCGATAAAGCTAAATTACTAAAGTTATAGCATTTTCAAACCCCCAAAAAACAAACGATAATTAACATGTTAAGTCAAGCAACGCACGAATTGAAAATAGTCGGTAGAAAAAAATGTTGCTTTTTTAAAGCCCTACAATACTATTTTGTTTTGACATTGAATTTCATGCTCTTAATGACTCACATTAAACTCATAATGTTGTAGGACATTTAAAGACGTTTTTAGGACGTCCTTTTGATGTCCTGGTTCCCGCAGGGAGGTCCTTCACTTTCTAGCGCGAAAAAGTAATCATGTCTCTTATAGGTCTTTTTGGGGCGTCTTTAGGACCAGCGCTGCCGACATCTTTGGTACAACTTCAGGCCAGACATATAACGTCTTCAGGACGTCCTAAAGTTGTCTTTAGAACTACCCTGGGACTTAGACGCCAATGTTCAAGAATGTCCCAGGACATTTACAGACGTCATAAGGGCGTCTTTAGAATGTTCCGGTGCCCACTGGGTATGTAAATGTGTGTGTGTGTGTGTGTGTAGAATAGTTTTAAAAGTTGAAAAAAGGTTCTACAAAATTTTTAAAATGCTCTAACTTTTTGAATTTTCACCAAAAACAGCTGGCTAATGAACTTGACCTTTAGTTTCTGACTCAGAGAGCGTGCTAAAGGCTAATAGAATAGATTAATTTTTTTAAGTTATCGTGCCTATAGCCTGACATAAACATATGCATGCACACATACAAACATACACATACATACGTGCATACATACATACATACACAGTGCATACTTACATACAGACAGACGCATTCGTAAAAACCTGTTTTTCGGATTCTGGGGGTCTCAAAACGTGGACATTTGGAAAAAAATGGGGAGGAGGAGGGCCAAATTTTACATAAATCTAATACCTTCTGTATTGAGAATGTGAAAATTAATTAATTGTCCATAAATAATGTTTTGGTGGTTCTGTTTTTTGTTTTAATCGTGAAAAATAGCAGTATATTTTTTGAAATCCCACACACGAGCCGAAGAATAAATTAAAAAACATAAGTTGTGATGATAATGTGTCCATGCGACGGGCTGATTATTATTGTTAATATATCCCGGTAATAAGCGTTGAATGGAGAAAAATTAATATTTTCAGATTTCAGTGTATGCAGCATGGGTTCCTATTCCCCCAAAAAGAACGTTTTTACAATATATGTGTAATAAATTGTTTTAATTCCTTTATGTGGAATATAAGTTTAAAAAATGTAATTTTAATTAATTCAAGCCTGCCTCTCTAGAGTTAAAATTAGTTTAATTCACACAGTAAAATAGATTTCTTTATTGCATTTTTTAAGACGTTTAAACAAATTATTAACATATAAATAAATATAAATTTGAATAATTTTCGAATTTACAAGTTATAAAAAGATTTCATAATGAAAAATAGGTTAAATAAATGCTTTCGTTAAATTTTACTAAGTTCTTAGAAATACAAACTCTTAATTTTTATGATTTCAACGCTCATTACCAGGAGATTTTCATGATTAAAACACAAAATAGGCATACCATGAAAAAATGATCCATAACAAATTTGTAGATCTTTTAAAAATGCACCATTTTCGTCAACACTACTTTTCACCTATTTTGAAATTTAAGCGCAAGAAGTATTTTTGATTTTCCATTCTTTTTCCCTTCTTTTGGCTTTAAAACAAAAGTCATTAGAATATACTGTTCGCCTGTTTAAATACTATAAACATCTGTACAGAAAATTGTTGACAGTTGAAAAACATGTTCTAAAAAATTTTCAAAATGCTTTAACTTTTTGAATTTGTATTTAAAGTAGATTGCTAACGTACAGACACATTCGTAAAAACCTGGCTTTCGGATTCTGGCAGTCCCAAAACGTGCACATTTGACAAAAACAGGGTGGGTCAAATTTTACACAAATCTAATACATTCTCTAATGAGAATGTAAAAATTAATTTATTTGCCAAGAATAATGTTTTGATAGTTCTGTTTTTGTTGTTTTAATCGTGAAAAATTGCATTTAAAACATTTAAAAAACGTAAATTTTTTGAAAACCCACACACGAGACGAAAAAAAAATTTAAAAACATATGTTGTGATAAGAATGTGCCCACGCAACGGGCTGATTTTTTATTGTTAATATAGTATTTTACGATCAAAACACAAAATACGCATGCTGTGAAAAAGTAATTTATGAGAAATTTGTAGATTCTTTAAAAATGTACCCTTTTTGTCAAAACATCTTTTCACCTATTTCGCATAGTTCAATTTTTTATTGGAAAACCTCAAAAAGTAATTTTTGATTTTCCATTTTTTTATGCTGTCAGAATTTTAATTTATAATTTTTTAAGAAAATTCAAAAAGTTGGTATAATAATCTTATAGGGCATTCAAAAAGAAACAATTTCATGTCCAGTTTCACCGAGAAATATAAATTTAGTGTGACATAATGCCCAAAAAAATAACCACTTGATTTTTCAAACCTCTAAAACCTAATATAAGAAATTATTCCCAGGAAACAAAAATCCATTTACTTCTGTTGAATGGGTTTCGAAGGCTTTTGAATTGCGTATCTGTCATTGGAATTCCAGTGACGACTCCGCTAGCTCTAGCCAGCTCTATCCCGGTAGACATCGGTCGTCCTAAGAGGTCAATTCGGGACTGGAGAAAGAAGGATAAACCCTTACTCCTTCTCCCTTTTTCCATGTCCCGAACAGTAGCCAGAAAGATCACATTCCCTTCGATTTTTTGGACAACCGATTTGGAAGTGACCCTTCTGTCGGCAGTTCCAACATTCGACCTCAGAATCATTCCACTGTTTTTTTCAAGGTGGACGACTCCGAGCTACCTTTTGGGGCTTTCGCCGACTTCCCAAGAGACGACTTTGTCGAGTTCTTTCGGTTCTCGTGGGCTCTTCTCTATTCGAGTTCCTACCTGATCCACGCTTTTCGCTACTATTGGCTGCGACGAAAGTTTTGATCAGGTCGGCTAATTCCTACAAGCTTTGCGAGACTTCGATATCAACTGAAGTGTGGGGATTTTTCTGGGGCGGTGGAGCCAGATCTTTGACTAACGTGGATGCTTTGCGTTCATATTCCGCCGCTAGAACCGCCAAGCCATTACAGTCGATAAATTCGTAACGCCTGATGGCCCTCCTGAAATTGGATCTAAGATTCGGGTACACCCGGTTCATTTGGATCTCGAGGTCCATTAGTCTGGTTGAGAGCTGATATAAAGCATACATGCAGGTCAGGTAGTCCGCTACCGGTTCATCTTGGCTCTGCCTGCGTGAGAGGATCTGTTCTTCCTAACTCTCTTGGTAGAAAGTATCCCCAAACCGGGCCTGAAAAAGCCACTTGCACTGGATCCACGTGTTCTATCTTAATCTGTTCTGATGGAACCAGTGGCACGTAATGTCCTTTAGCAAGAAAAGAATCGCGACTAACAACTTCTCGTCCGTTAGGAAAGAGGCGGCTCTGCCCTCTTCGACCGTCCACAAGAAGTTGTCCACGCTTGAGCCCTTTTGTCCGTTCAAGCTGACCTTCCAAGCGCGTCTTGATGCGCATAGCCCCTATATATCGGTCTTTTATCCCACTCGTGGGAGTATCTTTTCTGCATTTCACGATCCTGTTCCCTATTCTGTTGCGATGGATCTCGATATGGCTTAGGTTGGCCCTGTCCGACCATTCGGACATACCTTATACCTTGGGCCAAACAAAATTTTGCGCTTTGGTATGGTGTTGGTGACTCACGCCCCCATACGCTGTGTCGTACAACCTACTCTTAGCTTATCTTGGCGTCAAGAAATTCGGGGGCTCGTATCTATCGTGATTTTCCGATCTGCCCTCAATTGTCCTTAGTCTATCATGTTCGAGCTCTTTTTCACTTGCTAAGGTCGGGTTCACCTGAGGAAAGAGGCTCGACCCTGGGTAGTGCTCGGCGATGCGAACCGTTCGGTGATCCTCACTTTTCCATGGCCTTTGCTCGCGATGCTCATATGGTGCGAATTCTTGTGTACCAGACTCCTGATAATCCTCTGGGTACCGGTAATAACCGCGGTAGTAAAAATTGGCTGCCAGGTCGTTACTAAAGGAGCACACGTTAGAGCGCTCGCGTTTGGTGGGTAATATGTCACCTGAACCGTAGGTCCACATAACCAGGGGGTCATAATGCTACGGCTCAGCGGTACCGACGCTTGGTTTTTCCGCTTTTGCGTCAGGAGACCCTGAGCCCTACTGTGACCCTCAGAACTCCTAATTCCTTCCTGTTTTTCCGCATTATCGCGCTATCTCCTTAAACCCTGTAGCCTGATTGTGTGGATGTGTGGATGTGTCTTGGCGCTCGCCCGTCCTACTGGCCCTAGTCTTAATTTCGCAATGCCTAGTCTCCACATTCGCAAAACGTGGGTCTCCTACAACGTTGAACCTCTGGGTACCAGTGTACTGCATGGTTACACAACTGCCGCACGAAATACCTCCCCATACGCTCGCGCAGGACCTCATCTACTTCATTCGTGTTTAAATGAAGTTTCCTTAAAATAGCCCGCAAGACCTCCCCAGTTAAGTCATTTATCCAACCTGGTAACTGCGCCATTACCGCGCCAGGATTGGGCCTAGATTGCCTATCATGTCCCTCGACCGACCTTTTTCGACGTAGCCCCTACCGTCTCCGCTGTTTCGCTAACAGTTGCGCTTACCCCTAAATCGGGGCCTTCCCGATTTGCCTCTCCCCTTGCTTCCCCCTCCACTGAGTCGTAATAACCCATTATTCTATGATAATTGGGAACTGACGCTTGCGTGCAAATCCCGGAAATTTCCTAAGCACCTACAGAGGTTTATTAATTTTCCAAAAAATTCAGATTTCTACAAAAACCTATCTATAGGCACACTAAAAGTTCTCTAGTACCATGAAAAAAAAACAACAATAAACGAAAAATTTCGGAAATAATTTAAATTCTTTGATTTTGAAAATTTTCGAAAACAATAATCAAACTCCCTTATTTTTTTTTTTGTTGTCGGAAATCTCGAAAATAATTTTAAATTCTTAATATTACTGGAAAATTGCTTAAGGACCTGCGGAAATTTGTTTAATTCTTTTATTTACAATTTTCTGGGAATATTACTTATCGCACAAATATTCATTACCTGATTTATTTGCCGAAAACCCCTATTTCTCAGATGGGGGGCGAGGGCGGTGCAGGTTGCTTAATCACTAATCTTATTAATAAATACTATGTTTTATTAAGAAAGAGCCAGGCAACTACGGGAAAAAGCACTAAAAGCATTCAGCAAAAGCAGAAAGATATGCTACAGTCCCTTTCTGTCGTCTATCTTGCTAGCTAAGCTTAGGTCCCTTTTTGTCTCTCACTCCGCAGCTCCTTCCACACAATGACAGCCCTCTATGCTGGGCGCCATTTCGTAGCCAGGTTTTCCAAATTCTCTGTGTGCAATCTGTTAAACCCACCTGGCCGGGGAGCACCCAGGATAAAAAAAAGAAAACATAACTTTAATCAAGTGGGTGTGTCGCTTACGTGCCTTTAGCGGAAAGCTATTTCTTGTTGGATTGAACCGAGTTCACGGGTCACAAGCTTTCAACACGCGATCAACTCACGAGGCTCGTTAAATTTGTTGAAGGCGCCAGGTAGGTTACCACTTTACCGAGCCTCGAGAAATCCATTCACTTTTACCTATCAGCAGGTCGACTAGCTCTTTTTACTCCAAGCATAAGAGAGACATAATGCAAAAAAAAGTAACCTCTTGATTTTACAAACCTGCCTTGGAATCGTTCTCTTGGAAGACGCCCATCTCAACTTAGCTATAGTCGGGCTTTGAATTGGGCGGATTCCAACTGCCGCGTGCTGCGGGTGTCTCGGACGTTTAAACCCACTACGCGGCTTCGAGATCACAACCACGCGGAAAACACCGAACACACCACGTCGAGGTCGGTCACTGGGGCTGAGGAACACTCGCTGGAAAAATGACAAAATATCACAACTCACCTTGCAGCCACCTGGCCAGATCCTCATTCGTATTTCTACCCATACCGTAATTTGCTCGTCCTTTAATCTTTTTCCCTGATTCTACCCCGGCGTCCATCTTAACCATACACTCCGTGAGTCAGTAACCAAAGTGACAGTTTTTGGTCTGCTCGTCCTCACGTCTGTTCGTTTTCTATCGAACATCCGTGTTTTGTGTCCGACCCGCTGATTGGCTCATAGCGCGTGCTACGGCGACTCCCGTTGGCCCTCAGAAGGCTAATCCAACGTGGCCACATTCCGGCCTTAGGGAACGTAGGAGCCTTCTGGCAGTACGTAATATGGCTGCCTCCCCACCTTGCCGATGCTTGGTCACCTCACAGCGTCACTACCGCGTCGTACTGGATATCCACACGGTGCCACTGTAGGATTGGATCAGCCGGATACGCAGGGGTCGATCCAGTACTACCACGTTGAAGTGTTTTCCAGCCGGTGCAGCCGCCCGTGGCTACACATAGAGACCGCTTGTCACGAGTTCACCCTCTTGATTTCCGTGAATGTCAACACCCACTGTCATCTGCCCTAGTGTTGACAAGCTGTCAGTTTCTCGTGTGTTAATACTTACAGATAATTTTGTATTTTAAAGTTCTGGGATTGTTACCCAGGAATCCATCGATGGACGTAGTGAAACTTCCGTGTTCTTTGGTCAGCCTCGGTTCCAACCTTTTACATTTTGGGATGTTCGGCATTTACTTATTTACAACAAGATACGTTGGCTCGGATAACCCAAATTACAGGTCATGGTTTTCCTATTGCAATAAAAATATTAGTTAGTTTACCCTCTTAGCCTATATTTGGATCCCGATTAGATGAATCGTTTATTAAATCTGTATTTGTGAGTGGTTCGATTTTCGCATTCGGAGGTTAAGTACGGCTTCGGCGAGACTCCGGAAAGTTGTTTTTACATCTTTTCGTTATTATTACATAAACCTAGCGGCAGAGATACAGTGTGCAATGGCAGGCTGTGAGAAATTCTACGAAGTTTACGTGGAAGATGTGAGTGGAGTATGAGGGTGGAGGTCTAGAAGGTGAGTATGGTTGTGAGGGATGCATTGGGAAGATGAAAATTGATTTGCATTGTAGTTAGGTTGTAGGATTTGGCTAAATAGGGAAAGTGAGGTTAGGTTTGCAAGGGAGCGGAGTAGTTTTCTGGCCAGGAGTTGGGGCCTTTAGGACGGACAAGGGTGGTTCTCGTAGTGCGTGGCCCGGTGTCGAGTAGCGCGTCAGGGAGGGGGATGAATCGGATCGAAGGAAGCGATCATGGGGGGGGGGGCTATGGAGCAGATGGAAAGTATGAGGGAGGACCTGAGGGTAAGAGATGGGAGATGGGAAAAGGAAGTAAAAGAGCTGAGGGGGACAGTAGAAGGATTGCAGAGGAAGTTGCTGTCGGTAAGAAAAGAAAGAGAGGATAAAATAAATGAGATGGAAGAAGATATTAGGATATGGAGGGAAAGGGCGGAAAAAAGGCTCGAGAAGGTGGAGGGTACGTTGGAAATTAAAGCAGTTGAAAGGGGGGAGAAGGAGAAGCAAGATATTTGGGAGAATTTGGAGAGTATGATAGAAGAGAAAGTGGGAGAGCGTTGAAATGAAAAGGAGGGGAGAGCAGTTAGGAAAAGGATAAGGGCAATGGAGTTGAGGATAGAGAGAAAAGAGAAGGCAGATAGGAAAAATAATATAGTGATAAGAGGATTGAAGCTTAAGAGCGGGGAAGAATTGGACGGGGTGGAAGCGCTGCTACAGAGCCTAGGGTGGATTAAAGGCAAGGTAGGGACAGTCCGGATGGAGGCGAGAAAGGGGAATGAAGTGGCAGTGGTGGAATTGGAGAGCTGGGAAGAAAAATTGGGGTAATACGTAACAAAAATAGGATAAAGACAAGAAGGTTTTCATCGATCAAGATTTGACGAGAAAAAAAGGGATGTACAGAGAATGCTTAATGACAGGGATAGGAAGGAGAGGAGCGAAGGGAGAGTGACGAAGGTAGGTATCGGACAATAAAAATAGACGAGAAAATGTGGGTATGGGACGAGGAGAAGGAGGTGTTGAAGGAATTGCAGGGGAACTTATTTCGGGGGAAGTAGGGGGTGAGAGTAAAGCAGGATGGAGGAGTGTTAAAGGTGCTGTACTGGAACCTAGCAGGGGTAAAGATAAAAAAAGAGGATTTCTGGAGGTATATTTAGGAATTTAATGTGATTGGACGAGTAGAGACGTGGGTAGAGAGAAAGGAATGGGATAAAGTAGAGCGAAAGTTGCCAAGGGGCTATAGGTGAGGGCTACAGGACCTTATGGTTTTCTCAAAAAATATTCATTTATTCCTCAATATTTATGTTGTCCCCTTCAAAGTAATCCACCTCAGATATAATACACTTGTGCCAACGCTTTTTCCAATCATCGAGGCACTTCTGATAATCATTTTGTGGTATAGCCTTGAGTTCTTTCAGCGATGCAGTTTTTATCTCCTCAATCGTTGAAAATCGATGTCCCTTCATGGGTCTCTTCAGTTTTGGGAAAATAAAAAAGTCACTGGGGGCCAAATCCGGTGAATATGGAGGCTGAGGCATGACTGTGGTGCTGTTTTTGGTCAGAAAATCTTTCACAAGCAACGATGAATGAGCAGGTGCATTATCGTGATGCAAAAGCCACGAATTGTTTTTCTAAAGTTCCGGACGTTTTTTGCTTATCGCCCCTCGCAAACGGCGCATAACGTGAAAGTATTACTCCTTATTGACCGTACGACCTTGTGGTAAGAATTCCTGATGCACTACGCCACGGTAATCAAAGAAGACAGTGAGCAAAACCTTCACGATTCATTCCCAGTTATAACCCTTTTGAGAAAATCAGGATCATTATTGACTTCATTCAACATCTCCTGAGCGATGGTAGTACGATGGATCTTTTGATCAAAATTAAGCAGTTTTAAAACAAATTTCGCTGACACACATTTCATGCCCAAAACATCCGAAAAGATAGCATGGCATGAGCCAACCGATATGCGAACATCTTCAGCAACTGCTCTGATGCTAATTCGGCGATTTTTCACCACCATTTCTTCCACTGCTTGAACGTTTTCATTTGTTGTTGACGTGCTGGGACGTCCAGGGCGAGGTTCGTCTTCGACATCCTCTCGGCCTTCTTGGAACAGCTTGTACCACTCATACACATTTTTCTTACTCAGAGTAGACTCACCATATGCAACTGTCAACATTTCAAGAGTTTTAGAGCACTGAATTCCATTTTTCACACAAAATTTAATGCAAACTCTTTGCTCCATTTTTTTCGAAAGAATAAAATCACCGAGCACACCAAACCCTTCTAATCTTTTACGCCTCTGCCAGAAAAACAACACGAGCTATATAGGCAAAACTGTGAACATATGATCGTGACGAGTATACCAACACAACAAAACAAAAAATTAAAACTTGAATGTACGTAGCCCGCGAAAATTGAAAAGTCACCTTACTTTTTGAACACACTTCGTATACATTTTTGACGGGTGTACAATAAGCATGGAATAGAACGGATTAAAGGAAGGGTAGAAAACTTACTAGGAGAGATAAATGAGGGTATGGTGGTCATGGAGGGAGACTTTAATGCGAGAATCGGGCGGGAAGGGGGCCTGTACCAGGAAGGGGAGAGCTTTGAAAGAAAATCGAAGGATAAGATAATAAATAAAGGGGGAGAATTTCTAGGAGATTGGATGGAGGATAGAGGGTGGGCGGTGGGGAATGGTATGGTAAAAGGGTATGAAAAGGGAGAATACACCTATGTGAATAAGAGGGGTGTATTGGTTATAGACTATGTGATTATGAATATGCAAGGGTGGGAGGAGATAGAAAAATTTGCTTTCGGAGGGAGGGTGGAATCAGAACACCAGTCATTAAGTTTCTGGATACAGGGGAAGGCTGCTTGTATGCAAAGGAAGGTATTTAGGAATAAGAAAGGAATGGTGAAGTCGTAGTGGCATAGGGAATGTAAAATGATGAAGAGAAATGTGAAAAAGAAGTACAGAAAGTGGAAGGAAGGAACCGCGAAAAGGAAGGTGTACGTAGAAAGAAGGAGACGTTTGAAAGATAATTAATAGGTTTAAGAAACGTAGGGTGGGGATAAGTGAGAAGATAGGGAGCGACGAATGGAGAACATTTTTTAAAGATTAATTTCAGGTGTCATGTACACGAAAAAGAAATGAGGGAATTAGAACAATGAGG
Organism: Belonocnema kinseyi; assembly: GCF_010883055.1. Taxonomy (NCBI): domain Eukaryota; kingdom Metazoa; phylum Arthropoda; class Insecta; order Hymenoptera; family Cynipidae; genus Belonocnema; species Belonocnema kinseyi. The sequence continues at coordinate 147,298,828 of NC_046662.1, forward strand.
AAGGTAGATGAAGAAGAGCTGAATGACGAGGACACCGGCGGGTTTGAGGGAGGGAAGAAGTACTATTGACAATATTCACGTCCTGCAGAAAGTAGTGAGGGAATCTCTGGGGGGAACTGAATGGATAGGGGGTTGAGGTTAGAGTGCCCGCTTAGCCTAACACTTTTTGCAAAGGAGATGACAAAGAGAGATGATAAAGGAGATGATAAAGAAGTTCAGAAGATACTTGGACAAAAATAGGTTAGAGTTAAATGCGGACAAGTTAAAGGTTATGGCGTTCAGGAAAGAAGTTGGGAGAGATAATGAAGGGGATACATATAAAAGAGAGGGTGAGAAGGGCACAAGTGGTGATGAGGCAGATGTGGGGCCTGGGGAAGAGGTTGTTCGCAGATGGTTTTGTAAGGGGAATGAGATTGCTTGATTCGCTAGTGATGAGTGTCTTATTTTATGGAGTGGACGTGTGGGGATGGAAGGTAAGTGAGAAGGTAAATAGGATACAGGAGAAGTATGTAGAGTGGACACTGGTGTTGGCAAGGAAGAGAGGGGAAGTAAGCTGGTTAGGGAGTATTGTTGAGAGAAGGAGAACCGACGTAGTGGTGCAAAGATGGAAGTGGAAAGGGAAAGGTATTTTACAACGAATGGATTGTAGATGGGTGAAGTGAGAAGGATGCACGAGGAAGGAAGGTATGTGAGTTGGTTCAAAAGAATGGCATGGAGAAAGAGAAGGCAGAAGGAGAGGAGAGAATTAGAGAGTCATGGTTTAACGGCAACTATGTGTGGATTATGCCAAGGGAGAGAGCGCAATATTTGTGTAAGAAAGGAGAGCAAGGAAGTCACGCACTTATAGCGAGAATGAGATGCGGTTGCATGTAGGATCATAATAGGTTCTGGCTTTCTAGAGTGAAGAGAACTAAGCGGGAAAGGGGATGAAAAAGTTGAGCACGAGTTGGAGGTGTGTGAAGAGGTGGAAAAGAGTGGGATAAACATAGAAGTATTGTTGCATGAAAGGAGTGACAAAAGGGCAGTAGCATTGGTGAAGGGTGTGTTGGGTAAGATGGAGAAAAAGAGAAAGAAGGAGGAAAAATAATGGAGAAGCAAAGATTGTAAATAGGAGAGGAAGTAAATATAAGAAAAGTGTAAATATTGTTAATTTGGAGTTAAGCATTAGGTGTTAGCTGAGGGGACAGAGGCTGGCAATGCGAGGCACAGTGAGAAAAGAGCGAAATGCGTGCCAGGCGAAGCGAGGCGCAGCGTAGAAGGTTAGGCTATAAAAGCGAGCGGATTAGTTATAGGGTGTGGATGAATGGTATTTTGTAAGACATAGTTGTAAAAAAATTCCGTAAAAATGGAAGTGTAAGAAAGTCAATTTTTTAAGGCCAGCAGGACGAAAAACAAACGCTTATCTATCTATATCTAGTTTATCACGAATAAAACACAAAATATGCGTGCTATGAAAAAGAGACTCATAACAAATGTGTAAATCTTTGAAAAATGCACCAATTATGTCTACACAATTTTTCTCCTATTTTAAATTTTGCATTTTAAAAATTTTTTTAAATGATATAATTCTGATAAATTTTAGTTTCATCAAAAAAAGTCATAAAAATAAAAGCTGATCGAGTAGATTACTTTTTTTAAAGTCATCGTTCCTACAAGCTGACATACATACACCATACATACATATAGACCGACAGACACATTTGTAAAAAACTGTTTTTCGGATTCTGGGGGTCTGAAAACGTGCACATTTGACAAAAACAGGAGGGAGGGCGAACAAACTTTACACAAATCTAATACCTTCTCTGATAAGAATGTAAAAATTAATTAATTTGCCATGCATGATGTTTTGATAGTTCTGTTTTTTGTTTTAATGGTGAAAAATAGAATTTAAAACATTTAACAAAAATTAAATTTTTTGAAAACTGACACACGAGACGAAAAAGAAATTAAAAAACATAAGTTATGATGAGAATGTGCCCACGCAACGTGCTGATTTTTTATTGTTAATATAGTCCGGTAATAAGCGTCGAATAGAGAAAAATTAATAGTTTCAGATTTCACCGCGAAAGAAACGATTATTCAATTAGTTTGAATGCGCAATTTTTCCATTTGTCTAAAATGTCATAATAAGAATAGGTTATCTCAGAAACTAATTTATTTCTATTTCCATAGCAGTCGCCGCATAGGTTCTTGTTCCTCAAAAGAGAACGTATTTGCAATATATTTCACACATCTCATGCCCAAACCGTCCGAAAAGATAGCATGGCATGAGCCAACCGATATGCGAACATCTTCAGCAACTTCTCTGATGGTAATTCAGCGATTTTTCACCACCATTTCTTCCACTGTTCAATTTTTGAGAGTATTTAATTCCTTCTAATAAGTTCACAAAATATATGTAATAAATTGTTTCAATTCCTTTATGTGGAATATAAGTTTTCAAAATTTAATTTTAATAAATTCAATTCCGCCTCTCTAGATTTAAAATAATTTTCATTCGCACATTAAAATAAATTTCTTTAATGCAATTTTCAAGACGTTTAAACAAATTATTGAAATATAAATAAATATAAATTTGAATACTTTTGGAATTTACAAGTTATAAAAAAGATTTAATGAGGAAAAATAGGTTAAACAGATGCTTTCGTTAAATTTTACTAAGTCGATTGAGAGGAATAAGATTTGTACTTTTTCTGTTCCCGTTGGGAGATTTTTAGACGTACGAAAAATCGCGTATTCATAGAAATACAAATTCTTCATTTTTATGAATTCAGTGCTCATTAACGGGAGTTTTTCACGATTGAAAAACAAAATATGCATGCTATGAAAAAGTCATTTATAACAAATTTGTAGATCTTTTAAAGATGCACCATTTTTCTCTACACAACTTTTTACCTATTGTGCGAAGTTTAACTTTAGAAAGTAACTGTGACCGTCCGCGAAGAAAGGGACCCTACGCGCCAAAGCTGAATTTTACAGCACAGGCGATCGTAGCCGAGTCCGCAAGCTGGCATTTGAGTAGTGGGGGAGGCGTCAACGAAAATCACCACCACCACGTACCACTACATTTTTAGTCCCTTTCTTCGCGGACGGTCACAATTGTTAATTTCCCATTCTTTTTTTATGCTGTCAAAATTTAAATTTTAAATTTTTGAAGAAAATTCAGAAAGTTGCTTTGATAATCTTGTCGGGCATTCAAAAAGAAACATTTTTCTTCGCTTGACTTTTTTTCATATCGTACGTTATTTGGCTTAAAAAATTCATTCTCGTGTGTTTTTTGGAATTATGTAAATGCTATAACTCTGATAAATTTTGGTTCTATCAAAAAACTCACTAAAATAAATTGTTAGCCTTTCTATATACTACAAATATCTGTAAAGTGCTGCCGTATTTCACCAATATTGGCACTATATAAGCGGTACACTCCCCGTTTATCATCATTTACTGGTAAACAACCACCGAGTAGGTTTGAAGTATAAAACGCTCCAAGATGTTAATAACAAGACTCACATAATCTCGAATAACTTGAAATCTGTGTAGTGTTTTTAGAAGTGTCATCAGTTAATAAAAAGACTTACATAAGCTCAAATAACTTGAAATCCACGCAGCGTTTCTACAAGTGTCATCAGTTGAGAACAAAACTCACATGCCCTCAAATAACTGGAAATCTACACAGTGTTTTCTATAAGTGTTCGCTGATTCCATTTAAAGCTAAAAATGGATTTCGAAAAATATAAAAAAGTTCTACGAATCATAAAGATGGGATATCAACTTATAATCGAAAAGCAACCCCAGCAGCTGATGAAATTAGATTGTGGACGAGGACTGGAACTAAAAACATCCAGATATTAAACAAAATATTAAGGAAGAACGTTCTGCTATCCGTGGGCCAGAAACATGCGATTATGACGTTAATTGGTGATCTGAATACTGCAAGCAGAAAATTAAAGAAGTTGCTCCAGGCAGCAACTGGTATGAGTGGAGCTCCGAAGAAACTGAGTGAGAGGGTGAGTTGGAATGATGTAACAAGTGCGTTTCGAACACGAATAAGAACAGGACTTATAAAATATTTAATTCATAAAGATTTAAATACATTTTTAGATTACTGTAAACGCATGTTTAATCCACGAATTAAAAATGCAATTAATAGTATAGGTAATATCAAAGCTCGCATTGAATTCACGGGTATTTTTAAGGAAATAGTGAGAGGGGCGGAAAAAATCGATGCAAAACGGGTTTGCACTAAAAATAATCCTATTCTAACGTCTACGAATATTGGTGGATGGTTTGAGGATAAAATTCGTCAACAAGTTGAAGTTAAAATTGAAGATTTACAAACATCAGATTCAGGGTCGAGATTCATATAAATTATCAGCTTAACGCTTAACATAAATAGATACGCCCCCTTTCAAGTTGGAAATTCAACTTTCATTGAATTACTTGATTGTATAGAGAGAAAAAGGCTATGGTTAATATTAAAAATAAAGACCCGTATTGTTTTCTCTGGTCAGTAATGGCAGCTCTTCATCCTGCTGAAACCCATTCTGATCGAACTACTTCTTATCCTAAGCTTGGTAGTTCAGAACTCAAATATAATGACATCAAGTTGCTAATTACTCTTGAGGATATTCCAAAATTTGAGAAAATGAAAGGTTTAAGTATAAATGTATACGGATTAGAGTCTGATAAATACAGTAAGAAGAAGGAAATTGTTCCAGTTTTTATAAGCCAGAGAAAATCTAAAAAACCTACTATACACCTTCTTATGATTGAAAATACTAACTTTGATTCAGATGCATGGAAATGTTTATCAGAAACATATACCTACAAGTGTTTCTTATCACACAAAATGCAGTTTTGACAATTCACAATTTGAACCTCAAGTTTATCGTGAAAAGGACTGTACCACGTGATTTGTCCATGAGATAAAAAAATTAGCTGAGAAAGTAGATTCTTATTTTTAAAATCCAGTTCCAATGGAACTCTTAACATTGAAGCAAAAGCATGATTTTCAAAACGCAAAAGTTTGTCATATTGTCGAACAAGAGTTTAAGAAAGATGATGTTAAACATCGGAATCGTAACCATTTTACAGGTAAATACCGTGCCCCTTCACATGACAGATGTAAAGTAAATTTCCAAGACTCACATGTAATTTCCATAGTATTTCATCATTTATCTGGCCACGACTCTCTTTTTCATCAAAGAATTGGCAACAAGCTTTGAGGGTGATATCTGATTATTACCCATCAACAAGGAAAAATATATATTCTTTACAAGAAGGGTGCAAATGACAAAAGTTAAACTTATATCCATAGACTCTTTCCGATTTACGCCAAGTAGCCCCTCCAAATTAGCTTCAAATCTTAGCAATGATGAAAAATTGATTACAAGGAAATATTCAAAAAATGATGATGAATTTAAATTATTAACAAGAAAAGGCGTATTTCCATACGATTATGTTGATAATTGGCAGAAATGAGATGAAGATTGTCTGCTAGCAAAAGATAAATTTTATTCTAAATTAAATGATGAGGGTATTTCAGATGGAGATTATAATCATGCGTGCAAGGTACGGGAAAAATTGAACTTAAAAACATTAGGTGAATATTCGGATCTATACTTGAAAAATGATGTTTTTCTCTTGGCAGACATTTTTTAAAATTTTTAGATCTCGTTGTATTTAAACTTATAATTTGGATCCATTGCACTACTATACAGCACCAGGGATTTCTTTCGATGCTATGTTAAGGTATACTGAAATTGAACTCGATCTATTAACAGACGTAGAAATGTTATTACTTGTTGATGGATTAATAAGAGGTGGTGTGTCTCAGTACTCCAATAGTTATGCGAAAGCAAATAATAGATTCACGGGGTCGAATTTTAATGAAAATGTACACGAGTCCTATATCACTTATTTCGATGTAAACAATCACGGTGAAGCTATATGCGAATCTTTACCCTATAGCAATTTGAAATGGTTCATTGATTTTGAAAACGAACTAAATTTTTTCAAAATTGCCAATGAGTCAAAAATAGATTATATTATTGAAGTATATTTGGATTATCCTGAAGAACTTCATGATTTGCATTGAGACCTACCATTATGTCCAGAGCATTTTGTACCTCCTGTGCCAACATCTAAAATTCCGAAACTAATTACTAATTTGAAATCAAAGACGTATTACGTTCTCCATTATCAAAATTTAAAACAGTATTTAAAAATGGGAATGAAACTTGTTAAAATTCATCTAGTTTTAGAATGCAAGCAAAAGTCATGGTTGAAAGCCTATATTGATTTGAATACTGATTTGAGAAAGAAGGCAAAAAATAAATTTGAAAAAAATGTCTTCAAATTCATGAACAACTCTGTCTTCCGTAAGACCATTGAGAACGTAAGGAAGTGAAAAGATGTTAGATTAGTGACAAGATGGAAGGGAAGATGGGATGCAAAAGCTCTGATTGCCAAACCAAACTTTCATAGCTGCACTATATTTAGTGAGGACATGGTGATCATTGAAATGAGTAAAATTAAATTCCATAAGCCCATTTATAAAGGCTTCAAAGTTCTAGACATATCAAAGATAATGATTTACGACCTTCATTATAATTACATGAAGTACACATTTGGTGAAAAGAAAAAATTAGTCTACACTGACACAGGCAGCTTGATTTACCACACTACAGAACCAAACTTTTATAAGTATGTTAAAAAAAATTTCGATAAATTTGACACCTCAGACTATCCACCAAATAATATATACGAATTTGAATTACTAAACAAAAAAGTCTTGGGACTCATGAATGACGAATGTAACGGAAAAATTGCAACTGAATTTGTGGGGCTACGGTCAAAATTTTATTCTTATAAAGTTTTGGGTGAAGAAGGGGAGAAAAAGCAAGCCAACGGAATTAAAGGGTCTACTTTGAGGACAATTACATTTGAGGATTAGAGGCAAACTTTACTACTCGATTGACCAAAACAAGATCGCCCGCAGCTGGCGAGATAATAAGAGGATGCTGCTTCCTCATACAACCGACACACTTCCGTGGGGCTACAAAATCCGATCACAGGAGGCAATGGATGTTGATAAAAACTAATATTCATTTTCCAAAAAAAATAATTCAATTCCCAAAGCAGAGTTTGATTATATACAGCGGTTCTAAAAAACTTGTATATGTGTGTAGAAACAAGCGAGGTGATAAATATGATGAGTGACGTGGATATATGAGTCAAGCAGTGAGATAGATAGAGATGGAGAAAGAGACCTAGGACTATGTGTATAACCTTTGGTGTAGCAGATATAGTCTATAATCTACACATTACTGTAAATAAAATATGTATGATTGGAAATAGCAGAAGAAGAAGTATATATGTAAATTGGAAGAAGAAAACGAAAAACTGTAAATTGTTTCTAAGATACAAGTTATTGTCAATAAAAGAAAATTAATTGAATATAAATTGTTCTTTTTTATTTAATGCAACCTGAAAATAACATTTTTTGAAGAAAATTTACTTCTAATTGAAAAATGCAATGCTAATCATTTTCCTAAACTAATGTAGCTATTGGATGCAACCTGATCCAGCAGACCGAATATTCCAATTTCAACGATGTTTACCAACCAATCATTCGCTTATCTATTTTTCGCACTTATTATTATAATAGGGATAAGTAACTCTAGAAAACAACATAATTTTCTTTTCATTAAATTTTTTTTATTTCCATTAGAAAATGCCAGTACATTATACTTAAAAATA
>NC_046662.1:147306688-147313619 GCF_010883055.1 Belonocnema kinseyi
AACTAAAGTATTTCTACTTGGTTACAGTTGTTTTTAAATAAAATTTTTCACCACACTACTTAATAGTTTTCAGTTGGCGGGATGATAAAAGAATACTGATCCCTGGTGTAACTGACACTTTACCGTGGGGATTTATACACTTAAAGGCGTCTAATGTACGATAGAGTTTGAAAATAATTAATATATCAAACAATCAGTATGTTAGAAGTGGAAGTGAGAGAGAGAGAAAGAGATAAAATGGATCAGGTTAACGGAAATCGTAATAAGAAAAAAGTCCTTTTTGTTTGCACGTACTATTCTCGAACCTTCTGGAAGTTTCGAATGCTTAATTTTCTCTTTATCTTTATTGTTTTATAAACAAAAAAATGTATTGTAAAGAGCTAAGCAAGCCACACAGGTCCTTTCACTAAAATTTATTGAAAGAGATCAGAGTAAGCAGTAAGCGACGAAGGAAGCATTCCATACAAAAAGTAAGTTAGAAAGTTTTTTTATTAATGCAAATATATTATTAAATCATAATCTTACAATTTAAAAAAATTACTATTTAATACTTATTCTTTGGGCCATAATCAACAGCAATCCCACCTTCGATGTTTATTTGTCGGGGAGTGGCTTTACCACAATTTCAAATAATCTGGCTGCAACTCATTGGTTTACAGTTCTTCAGGATGAAAACCAACTGGCTTAAAACACATACACCTTTCATCAGTTCCCACAACAGGATTATCATTGACAACAATATCGGCAACAACAGCAATATCAACAACACCAACGACAACAACAACAGGAAGAGCAAGTACAACAGCAATTAAGTGACAGTGAAAGTGATAGTCGCACAGATGATGTTGATAAGGGGTCTTTTTAAACAAATAGTGTAAATTTCAATGACAACGAGGTTGAGGTTGATGATGTAAAAATGATTTTCGAATTAATTAATCTGAATTAAATCTTTTTTTAATAAGTGTTTGGGTTTTTAGAGAAAAATTTGTTTAGTTACGATTAAACCCAAAAATGATTTTAAAAAAGAAAACCTATGATTTTATTGTAAAACAAAATTCAACTGATAAATTTAATAAATTTGTTTATTTCAATTTGTCAGCCTTATTTTGTTTTGCAATAGAATTATGAGTTTTTTGTATCTTCATATAGAATATTAGAAAAAAATCTGATCAGAATTTAATTTAGGCATGTAAGTAGTCATTTTTTCATTTACCTGTATCTCTGTATGCATTTTAATTTTTTTGCTGAAAAGAATATTTCAGTTTAATATTATTTTTATCTCTTTAAATGATTTTTAAAAATAAATGAATATATTAAAAATATATAAAAACCGTTGTTTTTGTTTGACCAAAATATCTGTTTATGAAACTAAACTGTTAATATAGTAAACACTAAATTAAAATTTTAAAAATAAAGTTTATACAAAACCTGAAATTAAAAATAACCTTTTATGACTTAAAATAAAAATGATTCAAATTTAATTTTTTTAAATAAATGTTTGTCAATTTACACTCTTCATAGGTTCCAAATAGTTACAATTTGCTTCATAAATTTCCCCTATTATTTCAATTATTAATATTATTAGTATTATTATTATCATTATAAAGCTTGAAACCTTTTACAAATAAGATTTAAATGAATTTGCTCCAAAGCAACGTGTCAAAGAGTATACCTTAGGTCTAATGCATAATATCTTATGATTCCTGACCTAGTAAATTCAGCTGATATCGAACAAAAGATTCATTTTGTATAGTAGTGACTATATATGGTAAAAGAACGAGTGAAATAAATACTATTTCTTATCGTAAAAAGTGAAGGAATATATTGAAAAACACAGGATTTTTTTGTTTTAAATATTTTAATTTGCATTAAAACTTTTAAAACCCTTAAACTTGTTGTTAAGCTTAAAAACGAGACATTTTACATTAGTACTGAACATCTTACGCAACACATTCATCGAAGGACAATAATTTCAATATCTGCCATGGATCCGTGAATCCATGCAGTACTTTATTCAAGAAAACAAGAGATGAGTTTTACAGCCTTGCCGTAGTGAAGGTAAACTTACAGCTGCCGCAGCCCTCGGGGCTGCAGGGTTGGTACTATTCAAGGACGACTTCCCTTACCTAGTCTAACATACAAAAGAGTCTATTTTAGGAAAACCACATTGCTTTTACGAAACCTGTTACACCCCCAACGCTAGATTGTTCTTACTCCTGGATGAACTTAATTTTTACAGCTTAGCTTGACCCTTCGATTTTCTACTAATGGTTCCGTGGATGTTATATTGTTTTGCAAATTTTAATGTTTTCTTTAATTTAATTATAATATACTCGGAGTTAAGAACGCAGTTTTCACTTGATCGTATCAGATTCGCCTCGCGAATGACAACTACTTTACTCTCGCCGGGACAGTTAACACTTAACGAAAGTTCGTTTTCGGGTATTAAAGTGTAACCCTGATTACTAGCGAAAGTTATGTATGTTAACAATTCAATTTTGAACGGAGATACCTGGCACATCTTGCAATGCCATGTTTTAATACTGGCTCTAATGATTTGATTTTCGCATGTGTGCGTTTCTGAGATGAGGTAAGTTGGTTGTAGCCATTGACAGATTTTAATTTTGTCGTAGTTCTTACAGTCTTTTAACAACTTCTTATCAGTTGGTACGTAAACAGTTTTTTCTTCGTTTATTAGTATGTACTCATCTCGGAGAATCGGTGCTACAAAGTTAAGACCCCTTTTATGTGGAATAGGAATTAAATCTTGTACTTGAAATTGATCGACTTCTAGTACAGGTATTTTGGTGGAATATAGTAATTTACCGTCGAATACCATAATTCCGATTTCGCTGATATCAATGATGTACTGGTAATTTGTATTCTTCAAAGGGAGTGGATATTTTACGTTAAGTGTTTCTTCAAATTCTTTAAGTTCAACAATCAAAATTCGTGGTGGTAACAATTGGGAATGAATGATACCATGCTTGCCATCATTGATAGCATCGATTATTAAATTTACATCTTCAATTAATTCATCTAGAATCATGGTACACATAGTGATTTGATTTGATATGAATAAATTTTGAGTGTTATTATTAATTTGATCTTTCATCTTATGGAAAATGTAACTGTTTTGTTTACTATGTTCCATCATTACGTCAAGCGGGACACGAAAGTCGGACACGGGGTGTCCTTTTTGAGATAAAATTGCACCTAAACCTACATTGCTAGCACCTGTGGTCAATGTAAATGTTTCATTGTAATCTGGATATTTCAATACGGGCGAGGAGCAAAGACAGTCTTTTAATTCTAGAAAGCTTTTCTCACAGGCTGAAGTCCACTCGAAACGTTGGTCCTTTTTTGCCAGTTCTGTCAATGATTTTGCTATAGTTGAATAGTTTTTTTTATAAATTTACGATAATATCCGGATAATCCTAAGACCATCTTTTGTAATTAAATGGCCCAGATACTCGAGTTCTGATCTCAAGAACTCACACTTATCGGGCTGCAGTTTTAACCCCGTCGCACGTAGACACTCAAACAATGTGACTATGTTTTCGTTGTGTACTTGTATTGTTTTTCCAAACACGACAATGTCATCCAGGTAAACAAAGCAAATTTTCCCGATTAGCCCTCTTAGTGCTTTCTCCCTCATTCTTTGGAATGTGGCCGGGGCGTTCTTTAGACCGAAAGGCATACGGTTAAAATGGAAATGTCCCTGAAGTGTAGAAAAGGCAGTGTACTTTTTGGAATCATCGTCCATTTGAATTTGATGAAAACCGGAACTCAGATCGAATGCTGAAAAGAATTTGGCTTTTCCCAGATGTTCGAGGATATCGTCGATTACCGGAAGTGAAAACGCGTCTTGATCGGTTTTCTCGTTCAACTTCCTGAAGTCGACGACTAGTCACCACTTAGTCTTTCCTGAGGCGTCTCGCTTCTTTGTGACCACCGAGAGGGGTGAGTTAAACGGTGAGTTTGATTCTTCTACTATCTTTTTTGTAAGCATTTCGTTATCTTGATTGAAGATTTCTTCACGATGTCATTCTGGATGTCGAGGCTGACGTAAGTTTATTATTTTTTCATCTTTGAGCACAATTTTATGAGAAGCTAAACTTGTACATGGAAGAGAATCACCCGGTAGTAAAAAAATGTCGTCATAAGACGTGGTAATTTTTTCAATCACTTCTCTGTGTGATTCTTCCATAGGTTTCAACCGTAGATGTTCCTGTAGTAATTTTAACCTCGCTCTAAGTTCCTCCATAGTGATATAATTAATCCGTTCTTTGCGTTCTGGAAGTGAGCTGATAAATTTAAATTTTATGTTATCGTCTGACAATCCTATCTCTTTTTCAGTTACGTTGCTGATAGGAATGATAATCTGTTAGTTTTCAATTCGATAAATGGAATCAGGAACGTGAAAGTTATTTTCTATAAGTACATGTCCTTGTTTTCCACCTGTATCTATTGTGATCATTTTTACAGAATTTCTCGGTATGAGTATTCCATCGCTTTCCAGTGGGTGTATTTTATCATCGAGCTGAAGAGTCTTGTTGGATAAATTAAATTTGTAAGAATATAAAAATGGGACTCCTATGATTCCGTCTTCTGTTAACGAAAAGTTGTTAGAAATAATTATGAAGTTATGTTCCTTGCCCTGAAATTTAAGTACGGTTACTTCCTCGGTTTGGTGTTTATCGTTTCCCATAGAAAATTTTGTTCTCAATAGTTGTCGTGGTTGATGTTCCGTAAGCATTTTATCCTTAATCAGGTTTAAGGAGGCTCCACTGTCCACTTATAACTGGGCTAATCCTCTGGTTCCATGAAATTGTCCTCTAATAGAATACAGTCGTCCGGTGATAGCGGATACTCTGTGTTCAGTGTCCCCTGCTCGCTTTCGCTCTCCTCGAAATGCTCTTTGTTCGAGTTTTCTACCTGGAGTTGGTTCACTCGGTTCGGTGGTCGAGACGATGACTGTCCTTTTTGAAAATTTCTTATTTTCGTGTAACATTGTGCTTCCTGGTGGCCTACATTTTTACAGTAACCGCAGAATAACTGCAATCTCTGTTGAAGGGGCATTGAGTGATTTGGAGAATTATTTATTGAGAGATATTTGGTTGGGTGTGAGTTAATCGGTTTCGGGTACTGGGACATTGCTGGTCTATTTGTCCTAGGAGGCAAGCTTTGATGGGTGTTTATTCTGCCTTGGTTTCTCTCCTTGAACCAGACTTCTGATTCTAGAGCTTCCTACTGAGCTTGATTTAAAGTAGTCGGTTTCAACGGTCTTACTTGAGTTCCTATCTCCTCTTTCAGGTTCATTATGTACTGTTTAACAGCCGATTTTTCCTCTAGCTGTAAAGCTAATTGCCTAATCGTGTTATCTGGATGTTCATTTTGAACCGCGTTATTTAATTCATTAAATTGTTGCCTGAATCTGAGGTTAAAATTTTGTACTAATTCTGAGGGAGCTTGTTTTATTCCCTCCAGTTTCGACCGACTTAATTCGACTGAACTAATTATTCCGACGTTTTGTCGAAGCGCCTCGAAGAGTTCTTCGTAAGTTCTAATAGAGGTGAATCAGATAGCCCGTTTTGCTTGGTCGGTGATTTTTTCCGCTATAATGAAATCTAATAACAACTCTTTTTGGGAGCAACGTCCTTGTGCACGTTCCACCATTGAAACAAAGTCTTTCACTCCACAATCATCACTACCTTTTAGAACTTCTACGGTTCTGATCATTTCTTTAGCGGCAATTAAATACAAGGAATCTACGTTTGTCATGCCTTGCTATTATGCTTATTTCGTTCGCTCTTTTACCCTTTTCTAAATTTAATCGTCTGATACCTTCTTCTATTAACGCTAACTTGTCCAATATTATTTAAAGCGGGTCTGAGTTATTATCCTGATTTAAATTTTCTTGACTCATTGTGACTGAAGTTTAATTTTCTTCAATTTCCTCTGATTCCTCGACCGGATTTTCCGGTAAGTTTTTTAGATATGCCGATAGTGCCAGTGTAATTATTTTTTATGTGTGCGCAAAATAATCTGCAATGGTTTGGTTATGTCGGGTGTGTGTGTCGCGACGCGGGTGAAAATTTTTTTTTTGCGTTTATTGAAGAAAGAAGCCGCGTATTACTTCTTACTTGTACAATCACTATTTCACACGCCGTTTATTAAAGGAAGAAGCCGCGTATCACTTCTTACTTGTACAATCACTACACATGACGTTTATTAAGGAAAGAAGCCGCGTATCACTTCTTACTTATACAATCACTATTTCACACGCCGTTTTTTAAAGAAAGAAGCCGCGTATCACTTCTTACTTGTACAATCGTCAATACTAACTTATGGACCGTGGGCTGACAACGTAAATGGGAGCGTGATACGGATAAGGCCAATTTTCACATGAGATGTTCGTCTGATGATGAGGAACGTAAAAATGGGTGCCTGGCAGGTGTGAGTGGATGCGTTCACCTGTGGCGACCTGTCAAAGTTGCGAATTTTTGGCAGTTAACTTACGTGACTCGGATAAGGTTGATAATTGGTGTACATGTAGAGGCTGACATTAGAAATAGCACCTGCACATTGCCAGGCACTTACCTGGATGCAAAAGTGTTGCCAGGCGGCTTCGAAGTCGCCGGAAACTCAGGTGAAATTTCTTGAAATTGATTTTACAGGAAAAAGTTTGAAACAAAAGTTGGTCCACTCCCGGAGATGAATATTTTCACTGGTATATAATTTTTTGATAAAATTGATATATTTGGAGAAAACATCGATTAAAGAAATACCATAACAATAAAAAGCCCTTTATATTGGCAACAAGTAGTTTTTTAGAAAATTATTAAGAGACAAAAGGTACTCTATTACAGGTATACTCCAAGATGAATAAGAAGTATTTGTTCAAAATGTTAATATTTACCAAGTTATT
>NC_046662.1:147313719-147314754 GCF_010883055.1 Belonocnema kinseyi
GGAAAAGGGTAAAACAATCACTGGTGAATATTATGCATCATTATTAGAGCAGCTGAAGGAAGAAATTAAAAAAAAAACGACCACATTTGGCGAGAAAAAAAAATTCTCTTTCATCACGACAACGCCCGAGTTCACACATGCTTCGTTTCAATGGTTAAAATTAAAGAACTAAAATTCGAATTGATCGAACACCCACCGTATTCACCAGATTTAGCCCCCAGTGACTTTTGCTTATTTCCAAACTTGCAAAAATGGCTCGGTGGACCGAGATTTCCAGACAACGAAGACGTCATTGCCTCTGTAAGTGCTTATTTTGAGGAACTTCCGAAAACGCACTTTTCTGAAGGATTAAAAAAATTTGAAAAGCGATTGACCAAGTGTATAGAGCTCCAAGGAGATTATGTTGAAAAATAAAAAAAAATTTACCCAAAAAAAATTGTTTTTATACTTCATTCTAAGGACTTATTGAACTACCCTCGTATAAGGGTGGTCCAAAAAACGCCTTTCGAGCTATAAAGCAGCCCCCCCCCCAGTTTCCGTTTCTGCAGAAAGAACATCCATAATGTCTTTTTTTTCGAAATTGAAATATTAACGTGTGCCGCCGGGCACTTAAAAATCCTATTTAATGAACATGGTGAAATATTGAATTTTTGAAAAATTGAACTCATGTTCCAGGACTTCATGTGAACGTGTCAGGCTTTCTAGGGATTGGAGATGAGTATCTACGAAATAAAATCTTATCAATAACTTTTATTTCCAAACCACCGTTATTATTATTGACTTTAATTGTTGTAATATATTGCTCTGATTGTTATGAAGCTCAACAATTTGTATTTTAAAATAGCATAATAGTGTCTTCGAGTATAGAACTGCATTAAAAATGGACCACCAAGAATTTGTAATGCCTACGCCAATGACCCACGCTGGGTCTGTGAAACTTGACATTCGTCACGGTAATAAAGATCGAACGTATCTCGACGACAAAACATAAACTTTAACAATAATAAATAATGCGTATTTTAAAGTAAAGCGATT